>NW_027210007.1:0-12500 GCF_027789765.1 Dendropsophus ebraccatus
CGGCAGAGAAAACCCACCTGATATGCGCTCCACACAATTGAATAGAGACGCCGTTGATTTTCTATGGGAATTGCAGAAATGACTTCTAAGCCTCAAAATAATGACTTTTTTTCCTAAGGTGGTAGGAATGAAACTCAGTGCGGGCTGGATGGGGTCCCCCCTGGGCACCGCAGACCTAAGCTTGTTTAACTCCTACCTCTTAAAGGGACCGAGAAAAAATGACCTTTTCTGCACTCCAATGTAAGTCAATGGGGCGATTTTTTGGCTATGTGCTAGAAATGAAATTCAGTGCGGATTGGATGACAGGCACCCTAGGCACCCAGGATCGGCTTTAGTTTCACGTGTATCTCTTAAGCCGGCAGAGAAAACCCACCTGATATGCGCTCCACACAATTGAATAGAGACGCCGTTGATTTTCTATGGGAATTGCAGAAATGACTTCTAAGCCTCAAAATAATGACTTTTTTTCCTAAGGTGGTAGGAATGAAACTCAGTGCGGGCTGGATGGGGTCCCCCCTGGGCACCGCAGACCTAAGCTTGTTTAACTCCTACCTCTTAAAGGGACCGAGAAAAAATGACCTTTTCTGCACTCCAATGTAAGTCAATGGGGCGATTTTTTGGCTATGTGCTAGAAATGAAATTCAGTGCGGATTGGATGACAGGCACCCTAGGCACCCAGGATCGGCTTTAGTTTCACGTGTATCTCTTAAGCCGGCAGAGAAAACCCACCTGATATGCGCTCCACACAATTGAATAGAGACGCCGTTGATTTTCTATGGGAATTGCAGAAATGACTTCTAAGCCTCAAAATAATGACTTTTTTTCCTAAGGTGGTAGGAATGAAACTCAGTGCGGGCTGGATGGGGTCCCCCCTGGGCACCGCAGACCTAAGCTTGTTTAACTCCTACCTCTTAAAGGGACCGAGAAAAAATGACCTTTTCTGCACTCCAATGTAAGTCAATGGGGCGATTTTTTGGCTATGTGCTAGAAATGAAATTCAGTGCGGATTGGATGACAGGCACCCTAGGCACCCAGGATCGGCTTTAGTTTCACGTGTATCTCTTAAGCCGGCAGAGAAAACCCACCTGATATGCGCTCCACACAATTGAATAGAGACGCCGTTGATTTTCTATGGGAATTGCAGAAATGACTTCTAAGCCTCAAAATAATGACTTTTTTTCCTAAGGTGGTAGGAATGAAACTCAGTGCGGGCTGGATGGGGTCCCCCCTGGGCACCGCAGACCTAAGCTTGTTTAACTCCTACCTCTTAAAGGGACCGAGAAAAAATGACCTTTTCTGCACTCCAATGTAAGTCAATGGGGCGATTTTTTGGCTATGTGCTAGAAATGAAATTCAGTGCGGATTGGATGACAGGCACCCTAGGCACCCAGGATCGGCTTTAGTTTCACGTGTATCTCTTAAGCCGGCAGAGAAAACCCACCTGATATGCGCTCCACACAATTGAATAGAGACGCCGTTGATTTTCTATGGGAATTGCAGAAATGACTTCTAAGCCTCAAAATAATGACTTTTTTTCCTAAGGTGGTAGGAATGAAACTCAGTGCGGGCTGGATGGGGTCCCCCCTGGGCACCGCAGACCTAAGCTTGTTTAACTCCTACCTCTTAAAGGGACCGAGAAAAAATGACCTTTTCTGCACTCCAATGTAAGTCAATGGGGCGATTTTTTGGCTATGTGCTAGAAATGAAATTCAGTGCGGATTGGATGACAGGCACCCTAGGCACCCAGGATCGGCTTTAGTTTCACGTGTATCTCTTAAGCCGGCAGAGAAAACCCACCTGATATGCGCTCCACACAATTGAATAGAGACGCCGTTGATTTTCTATGGGAATTGCAGAAATGACTTCTAAGCCTCAAAATAATGACTTTTTTTCCTAAGGTGGTAGGAATGAAACTCAGTGCGGGCTGGATGGGGTCCCCCCTGGGCACCGCAGACCTAAGCTTGTTTAACTCCTACCTCTTAAAGGGACCGAGAAAAAATGACCTTTTCTGCACTCCAATGTAAGTCAATGGGGCGATTTTTTGGCTATGTGCTAGAAATGAAATTCAGTGCGGATTGGATGACAGGCACCCTAGGCACCCAGGATCGGCTTTAGTTTCACGTGTATCTCTTAAGCCGGCAGAGAAAACCCACCTGATATGCGCTCCACACAATTGAATAGAGACGCCGTTGATTTTCTATGGGAATTGCAGAAATGACTTCTAAGCCTCAAAATAATGACTTTTTTTCCTAAGGTGGTAGGAATGAAACTCAGTGCGGGCTGGATGGGGTCCCCCCTGGGCACCGCAGACCTAAGCTTGTTTAACTCCTACCTCTTAAAGGGACCGAGAAAAAATGACCTTTTCTGCACTCCAATGTAAGTCAATGGGGCGATTTTTTGGCTATGTGCTAGAAATGAAATTCAGTGCGGATTGGATGACAGGCACCCTAGGCACCCAGGATCGGCTTTAGTTTCACGTGTATCTCTTAAGCCGGCAGAGAAAACCCACCTGATATGCGCTCCACACAATTGAATAGAGACGCCGTTGATTTTCTATGGGAATTGCAGAAATGACTTCTAAGCCTCAAAATAATGACTTTTTTTCCTAAGGTGGTAGGAATGAAACTCAGTGCGGGCTGGATGGGGTCCCCCCTGGGCACCGCAGACCTAAGCTTGTTTAACTCCTACCTCTTAAAGGGACCGAGAAAAAATGACCTTTTCTGCACTCCAATGTAAGTCAATGGGGCGATTTTTTGGCTATGTGCTAGAAATGAAATGCAGTGCGGATTGGATGACAGGCACCCTAGGCACCCAGGATCGGCTTTAGTTTCACGTGTATCTCTTAAGCCGGCAGAGAAAAGCCACCTGATATGCGCTCCACACAATTGAATAGAGACGCCGTTGATTTTCTTTGGGAATTGCAGAAATGACTTCTAAGCCTCAAAATAATGACTTTTTTTCCTAAGGTGGTAGGAATGAAACTCAGTGCGGGCTGGATGGGGTCCCCCCTGGGCACCGCAGACCTAAGCTTGTTTAACTCCTACCTCTTAAAGGGACCGAGAAAAAATGACCTTTTCTGCACTCCAATGTAAGTCAATGGGGCGATTTTTTGGCTATGTGCTAGAAATGAAATTCAGTGCGGATTGGATGACAGGCACCCTAGGCACCCAGGATCGGCTTTAGTTTCACGTGTATCTCTTAAGCCGGCAGAGAAAACCCACCTGATATGCGCTCCACACAATTGAATAGAGACGCCGTTGATTTTCTATGGGAATTGCAGAAATGACTTCTAAGCCTCAAAATAATGACTTTTTTTCCTAAGGTGGTAGGAATGAAACTCAGTGTGGGCTGGATGGGGTCCCCCCTGGGCACCGCAGACCTAAGCTTGTTTAACTCCTACCTCTTAAAGGGACCGAGAAAAAATGACCTTTTCTGCACTCCAATGTAAGTCAATGGGGCGATTTTTTGGCTATGTGCTAGAAATGAAATTCAGTGCGGATTGGATGACAGGCACCCTAGGCACCCAGGATCGGCTTTAGTTTCACTGTGTATCTCTTAAGCCGGCAGAGAAAACCCACCTGATATGCGCTCCACACAATTGAATAGAGACGCCGTTGATTTTCTATGGGAATTGCAGAAATGACTTCTAAGCCTCAAAATAATGACTTTTTTTCCTAAGGTGGTAGGAATGAAACTCAGTGCGGGCTGGATGGGGTCCCCCCTGGGCACCGCAGACCTAAGCTTGTTTAACTCCTACCTCTTAAAGGGACCGAGAAAAAATGACCTTTTCTGCACTCCAATGTAAGTCAATGGGGCGATTTTTTGGCTATGTGCTAGAAATGAAATTCAGTGCGGATTGGATGACAGGCACCCTAGGCACCCAGGATCGGCTTTAGTTTCACGTGTATCTCTTAAGCCGGCAGAGAAAACCCACCTGATATGCGCTCCACACAATTGAATAGAGACGCCGTTGATTTTCTATGGGAATTGCAGAAATGACTTCTAAGCCTCAAAATAATGACTTTTTTTTCCTAAGGTGGTAGGAATGAAACTCAGTGCGGGCTGGATGGGGTCCCCCCTGGGCACCGCAGACCTAAGCTTGTTTAACTCCTACCTCTTAAAGGGACCGAGAAAAAATGACCTTTTCTGCACTCCAATGTAAGTCAATGGGGCGATTTTTTGGCTATGTGCTAGAAATGAAATTCAGTGCGGATTGGATGACAGGCACCCTAGGCACCCATGATCGGCTTTAGTTTCACGTGTATCTCTTAAGCCGGCAGAGAAAACCCACCTGATATGCGCTCCACACAATTGAATAGAGACGCCGTTGATTTTCTATGGGAATTGCAGAAATGACTTCTAAGCCTCAAAATAATGACTTTTTTTCCTAAGGTGGTAGGAATGAAACTCAGTGCGGGCTGGATGGGGTCCCCCCTGGGCACCGCAGACCTAAGCTTGTTTAACTCCTACCTCTTAAAGGGACCGAGAAAAAATGACCTTTTCTGCACTCCAATGTAAGTCAATGGGGCGATTTTTTGGCTATGTGCTAGAAATGAAATTCAGTGCGGATTGGATGACAGGCACCCTAGGCACCCAGGATCGGCTTTAGTTTCACGTGTATCTCTTAAGCCGGCAGAGAAAACCCACCTGATATGCGCTCCACACAATTGAATAGAGACGCCGTTGATTTTCTATGGGAATTGCAGAAATGACTTCTAAGCCTCAAAATAATGACTTTTTTTCCTAAGGTGGTAGGAATGAAACTCAGTGCGGGCTGGATGGGGTCCCCCCTGGGCACCGCAGACCTAAGCTTGTTTAACTCCTACCTCTTAAAGGGACCGAGAAAAAATGACCTTTTCTGCACTCCAATGTAAGTCAATGGGGCGATTTTTTGGCTATGTGCTAGAAATGAAATTCAGTGCGGATTGGATGACAGGCACCCTAGGCACCCAGGATCGGCTTTAGTTTCACGTGTATCTCTTAAGCCGGCAGAGAAAACCCACCTGATATGCGCTCCACACAATTGAATAGAGACGCCGTTGATTTTCTATGGGAATTGCAGAAATGACTTCTAAGCCTCAAAATAATGACTTTTTTTCCTAAGGTGGTAGGAATGAAACTCAGTGCGGGCTGGATGGGGTCCCCCCTGGGCACCGCAGACCTAAGCTTGTTTAACTCCTACCTCTTAAAGGGACCGAGAAAAAATGACCTTTTCTGCACTCCAATGTAAGTCAATGGGGCGATTTTTTGGCTATGTGCTAGAAATGAAATTCAGTGCGGATTGGATGACAGGCACCCTAGGCACCCAGGATCGGCTTTAGTTTCACGTGTATCTCTTAAGCCGGCAGAGAAAACCCACCTGATATGCGCTCCACACAATTGAATAGAGACGCCGTTGATTTTCTATGGGAATTGCAGAAATGACTTCTAAGCCTCAAAATAATGACTTTTTTTCCTAAGGTGGTAGGAATGAAACTCAGTGCGGGCTGGATGGGGTCCCCCCTGGGCACCGCAGACCTAAGCTTGTTTAACTCCTACCTCTTAAAGGGACCGAGAAAAAATGACCTTTTCTGCACTCCAATGTAAGTCAATGGGGCGATTTTTTGGCTATGTGCTAGAAATGAAATTCAGTGCGGATTGGATGACAGGCACCCTAGGCACCCAGGATCGGCTTTAGTTTCACGTGTATCTCTTAAGCCGGCAGAGAAAACCCACCTGATATGCGCTCCACACAATTGAATAGAGACGCCGTTGATTTTCTATGGGAATTGCAGAAATGACTTCTAAGCCTCAAAATAATGACTTTTTTTCCTAAGGTGGTAGGAATGAAACTCAGTGCGGGCTGGATGGGGTCCCCCCTGGGCACCGCAGACCTAAGCTTGTTTAACTCCTACCTCTTAAAGGGACCGAGAAAAAATGACCTTTTCTGCACTCCAATGTAAGTCAATGGGGCGATTTTTTGGCTATGTGCTAGAAATGAAATTCAGTGCGGATTGGATGACAGGCACCCTAGGCACCCAGGATCGGCTTTAGTTTCACGTGTATCTCTTAAGCCGGCAGAGAAAACCCACCTGATATGCGCTCCACACAATTGAATAGAGACGCCGTTGATTTTCTATGGGAATTGCAGAAATGACTTCTAAGCCTCAAAATAATGACTTTTTTTCCTAAGGTGGTAGGAATGAAACTCAGTGCGGGCTGGATGGGGTCCCCCCTGGGCACCGCAGACCTAAGCTTGTTTAACTCCTACCTCTTAAAGGGACCGAGAAAAAATGACCTTTTCTGCACTCCAATGTAAGTCAATGGGGCGATTTTTTGGCTATGTGCTAGAAATGAAATTCAGTGCGGATTGGATGACAGGCACCCTAGGCACCCAGGATCGGCTTTAGTTTCACGTGTATCTCTTAAGCCGGCAGAGAAAACCCACCTGATATGCGCTCCACACAATTGAATAGAGACGCCGTTGATTTTCTATGGGAATTGCAGAAATGACTTCTAAGCCTCAAAATAATGACTTTTTTTCCTAAGGTGGTAGGAATGAAACTCAGTGCGGGCTGGATGGGGTCCCCCCTGGGCACCGCAGACCTAAGCTTGTTTAACTCCTACCTCTTAAAGGGACCGAGAAAAAATGACCTTTTCTGCACTCCAATGTAAGTCAATGGGGCGATTTTTTTGGCTATGTGCTAGAAATGAAATTCAGTGCGGATTGGATGACAGGCACCCTAGGCACCCAGGATCGGCTTTAGTTTCACGTGTATCTCTTAAGCCGGCAGAGAAAACCCACCTGATATGCGCTCCACACAATTGAATAGAGACGCCGTTGATTTTCTATGGGAATTGCAGAAATGACTTCTAAGCCTCAAAATAATGACTTTTTTTCCTAAGGTGGTAGGAATGAAACTCAGTGCGGGCTGGATGGGGTCCCCCCTGGGCACCGCAGACCTAAGCTTGTTTAACTCCTACCTCTTAAAGGGACCGAGAAAAAATGACCTTTTCTGCACTCCAATGTAAGTCAATGGGGCGATTTTTTGGCTATGTGCTAGAAATGAAATTCAGTGCGGATTGGATGACAGGCACCCTAGGCACCCAGGATCGGCTTTAGTTTCACGTGTATCTCTTAAGCCGGCAGAGAAAACCCACCTGATATGCGCTCCACACAATTGAATAGAGACGCCGTTGATTTTCTATGGGAATTGCAGAAATGACTTCTAAGCCTCGAAATAATGACTTTTTTTCCTAAGGTGGTAGGAATGAAACTCAGTGCGGGCTGGATGGGGTCCCCCCTGGGCACCGCAGACCTAAGCTTGTTTAACTCCTACCTCTTAAAGGGACCGAGAAAAACTGACATTTTCTGCACTCCAATGTAAGTCAATGGGGCGATTTTTTTGGCTATGTGCTAGAAATGAAATTCAGTGCGGATTGGATGACAGGCACCCTAGGCACCCAGGATCGGCTTTAGTTTCACGTGTATCTCTTAAGCCGGCAGAGAAAACCCACCTGATATGCGCTCCACACAATTGAATAGAGACGCCGTTGATTTTCTATGGGAATTGCAGAAATGACTTCTAAGCCTCAAAATAATGACTTTTTTTCCTAAGGTGGTAGGAATGAAACTCAGTGCGGGCTGGATGGGGTCCCCCCTGGGCACCGCAGACCTAAGCTTGTTTAACTCCTACCTCTTAAAGGGACCGAGAAAAAATGACCTTTTCTGCACTCCAATGTAAGTCAATGGGGCGATTTTTTGGCTATGTGCTAGAAATGAAATTCAGTGCGGATTGGATGACAGGCACCCTAGGCACCCAGGATCGGCTTTAGTTTCACGTGTATCTCTTAAGCCGGCAGAGAAAACCCACCTGATATGCGCTCCACACAATTGAATAGAGACGCCGTTGATTTTCTATGGGAATTGCAGAAATGACTTCTAAGCCTCAAAATAATGACTTTTTTTCCTAAGGTGGTAGGAATGAAACTCAGTGCGGGCTGGATGGGGTCCCCCCTGGGCACCGCAGACCTAAGCTTGTTTAACTCCTACCTCTTAAAGGGACCGAGAAAAAATGACCTTTTCTGCACTCCAATGTAAGTCAATGGGGCGATTTTTTGGCTATGTGCTAGAAATGAAATTCAGTGCGGATTGGATGACAGGCACCCTAGGCACCCAGGATCGGCTTTAGTTTCACGTGTATCTCTTAAGCCGGCAGAGAAAACCCACCTGATATGCGCTCCACACAATTGAATTAGAGACGCCGTTGATTTTCTATGGGAATTGCAGAAATGACTTCTAAGCCTCAAAATAATGACTTTTTTTCCTAAGGTGGTAGGAATGAAACTCAGTGCGGGCTGGATGGGGTCCCCCCTGGGCACCGCAGACCTAAGCTTGTTTAACTCCTACCTCTTAAAGGGACCGAGAAAAAATGACCTTTTCTGCACTCCAATGTAAGTCAATGGGGCGATTTTTTGGCTATGTGCTAGAAATGAAATTCAGTGCGGATTGGATGACAGGCACCCTAGGCACCCAGGATCGGCTTTAGTTTCACGTGTATCTCTTAAGCCGGCAGAGAAAACCCACCTGATATGCGCTCCACACAATTGAATAGAGACGCCGTTGATTTTCTATGGGAATTGCAGAAATGACTTCTAAGCCTCAAAATAATGACTTTTTTTCCTAAGGTGGTAGGAATGAAACTCAGTGCGGGCTGGATGGGGTCCCCCCTGGGCACCGCAGACCTAAGCTTGTTTAACTCCTACCTCTTAAAGGGACCGAGAAAAAATGACCTTTTCTGCACTCCAATGTAAGTCAATGGGGCGAGTTTTTTGGCTATGTGCTAGAAATGAAATTCAGTGCGGATTGGATGACAGGCACCCTAGGCACCCAGGATCGGCTTTAGTTTCACGTGTATCTCTTAAGCCGGCAGAGAAAACCCACCTGATATGCGCTCCACACAATTGAATTAGAGACGCCGTTGATTTTCTATGGGAATTGCAGAAATGACTTCTAAGCCTCAAAATAATGACTTTTTTTCCTAAGGTGGTAGGAATGAAACTCAGTGCGGGCTGGATGGGGTCCCCCCTGGGCACCGCAGACCTAAGCTTGTTTAACTCCTACCTCTTAAAGGGACCGAGAAAAAATGACCTTTTCTGCACTCCAATGTAAGTCAATGGGGCGATTTTTTGGCTATGTGCTAGAAATGAAATTCAGTGCGGATTGGATGACAGGCACCCTAGGCACCCAGGATCGGCTTTAGTTTCACGTGTATCTCTTAAGCCGGCAGAGAAAACCCACCTGATATGCGCTCCACACAATTGAATTAGAGACGCCGTTGATTTTCTATGGGAATTGCAGAAATGACTTCTAAGCCTCAAAATAATGACTTTTTTTCCTAAGGTGGTAGGAATGAAACTCAGTGCGGGCTGGATGGGGTCCCCCCTGGGCACCGCAGACCTAAGCTTGTTTAACTCCTACCTCTTAAAGGGACCGAGAAAAAATGACCTTTTCTGCACTCCAATGTAAGTCAATGGGGCGATTTTTTGGCTATGTGCTAGAAATGAAATTCAGTGCGGATTGGATGACAGGCACCCTAGGCACCCAGGATCGGCTTTAGTTTCACGTGTATCTCTTAAGCCGGCAGAGAAAACCCACCTGATATGCGCTCCACACAATTGAATAGAGACGCCGTTGATTTTCTATGGGAATTGCAGAAATGACTTCTAAGCCTCAAAATAATGACTTTTTTTTCCTAAGGTGGTAGGAATGAAACTCAGTGCGGGCTGGATGGGGTCCCCCCTGGGCACCGCAGACCTAAGCTTGTTTAACTCCTACCTCTTAAAGGGACCGAGAAAAAATGACCTTTTCTGCACTCCAATGTAAGTCAATGGGGCGATTTTTTGGCTATGTGCTAGAAATGAAATTCAGTGCGGATTGGATGACAGGCACCCTAGGCACCCAGGATCGGCTTTAGTTTCACGTGTATCTCTTAAGCCGGCAGAGAAAACCCACCTGATATGCGCTCCACACAATTGAATAGAGACGCCGTTGATTTTCTATGGGAATTGCAGAAATGACTTCTAAGCCTCAAAATAATGACTTTTTTTCCTAAGGTGGTAGGAATGAAACTCAGTGCGGGCTGGATGGGGTCCCCCCTGGGCACCGCAGACCTAAGCTTGTTTAACTCCTACCTCTTAAAGGGACCGAGAAAAAATGACCTTTTCTGCACTCCAATGTAAGTCAATGGGGCGATTTTTTGGCTATGTGCTAGAAATGAAATTCAGTGCGGATTGGATGACAGGCACCCTAGGCACCCAGGATCGGCTTTAGTTTCACGTGTATCTCTTAAGCCGGCAGAGAAAACCCACCTGATATGCGCTCCACACAATTGAATTAGAGACGCCGTTGATTTTCTATGGGAATTGCAGAAATGACTTCTAAGCCTCAAAATAATGACTTTTTTTCCTAAGGTGGTAGGAATGAAACTCAGTGCGGGCTGGATGGGGTCCCCCCTGGGCACCGCAGACCTAAGCTTGTTTAACTCCTACCTCTTAAAGGGACCGAGAAAAAATGACCTTTTCTGCACTCCAATGTAAGTCAATGGGGCGATTTTTTGGCTATGTGCTAGAAATGAAATTCAGTGCGGATTGGATGACAGGCACCCTAGGCACCCAGGATCGGCTTTAGTTTCACGTGTATCTCTTAAGCCGGCAGAGAAAACCCACCTGATATGCGCTCCACACAATTGAATAGAGACGCCGTTGATTTTCTATGGGAATTGCAGAAATGACTTCTAAGCCTCAAAATAATGACTTTTTTTCCTAAGGTGGTAGGAATGAAACTCAGTGCGGGCTGGATGGGGTCCCCCCTGGGCACCGCAGACCTAAGCTTGTTTAACTCCTACCTCTTAAAGGGACCGAGAAAAAATGACCTTTTCTGCACTCCAATGTAAGTCAATGGGGCGATTTTTTGGCTATGTGCTAGAAATGAAATTCAGTGCGGATTGGATGACAGGCACCCTAGGCACCCAGGATCGGCTTTAGTTTCATGTGTATCTCTTAAGCCGGCAGAGAAAACCCACCTGATATGCGCTCCACACAATTGAATAGAGACGCCGTTGATTTTCTATGGGAATTGCAGAAATGACTTCTAAGCCTCAAAATAATGACTTTTTTTTCCTAAGGTGGTAGGAATGAAACTCAGTGCGGGCTGGATGGGGTTCCCCCTGGGCACCGCAGACCTAAGCTTGTTTAACTCCTACCTCTTAAAGGGACCGAGAAAAAATGACCTTTTCTGCACTCCAATGTAAGTCAATGGGGCGATTTTTTGGCTATGTGCTAGAAATGAAATTCAGTGCGGATTGGATGACAGGCACCCTAGGCACCCAGGATCGGCTTTAGTTTCACGTGTATCTCTTAAGCCGGCAGAGAAAACCCACCTGATATGCGCTCCACACAATTGAATTAGAGACGCCGTTGATTTTCTATGGGAATTGCAGAAATGACTTCTAAGCCTCAAAATAATGACTTTTTTTCCTAAGGTGGTAGGAATGAAACTCAGTGCGGGCTGGATGGGGTCCCCCCTGGGCACCGCAGACCTAAGCTTGTTTAACTCCTACCTCTTAAAGGGACCGAGAAAAAATGACCTTTTCTGCACTCCAATGTAAGTCAATGGGGCGATTTTTTGGCTATGTGCTAGAAATGAAATTCAGTGCGGATTGGATGACAGGCACCCTAGGCACCCAGGATCGGCTTTAGTTTCACGTGTATCTCTTAAGCCGGCAGAGAAAACCCACCTGATATGCGCTCCACACAATTGAATAGAGACGCCGTTGATTTTCTATGGGAATTGCAGAAATGACTTCTAAGCCTCAAAATAATGACTTTTTTTCCTAAGGTGGTAGGAATGAAACTCAGTGCGGGCTGGATGGGGTCCCCCCTGGGCACCGCAGACCTAAGCTTGTTTAACTCCTACCTCTTAAAGGGACCGAGAAAAAATGACCTTTTCTGCACTCCAATGTAAGTCAATGGGGCGATTTTTTTGGCTATGTGCTAGAAATGAAATTCAGTGCGGATTGGATGACAGGCACCCTAGGCACCCAGGATCGGCTTTAGTTTCACGTGTATCTCTTAAGCCGGCAGAGAAAACCCACCTGATATGCGCTCCACACAATTGAATAGAGACGCCGTTGATTTTCTATGGGAATTGCAGAAATGACTTCTAAGCCTCAAAATAATGACTTTTTTTCCTAAGGTGGTAGGAATGAAACTCAGTGCGGGCTGGATGGGGTCCCCCCTGGGCACCGCAGACCTAAGCTTGTTTAACTCCTACCTCTTAAAGGGACCGAGAAAAAATGACCTTTTCTGCACTCCAATGTAAGTCAATGGGGCGATTTTTTGGCTATGTGCTAGAAATGAAATTCAGTGCGGATTGGATGACAGGCACCCTAGGCACCCAGGATCGGCTTTAGTTTCACGTGTATCTCTTAAGCCGGCAGAGAAAACCCACCTGATATGCG
>NW_027210007.1:27500-143746 GCF_027789765.1 Dendropsophus ebraccatus
GAATAGAGACGCCGTTGATTTTCTATGGGAATTGCAGAAATGACTTCTAAGCCTCAAAATAATGACTTTTTTTCCTAAGGTGGTAGGAATGAAACTCAGTGCGGGCTGGATGGGGTCCCCCCTGGGCACCGCAGACCTAAGCTTGTTTAACTCCTACCTCTTAAAGGGACCGAGAAAAAATGACCTTTTCTGCACTCCAATGTAAGTCAATGGGGCGATTTTTTGGCTATGTGCTAGAAATGAAATTCAGTGCGGATTGGATGACAGGCACCCTAGGCACCCAGGATCGGCTTTAGTTTCACGTGTATCTCTTAAGCCGGCAGAGAAAACCCACCTGATATGCGCTCCACACAATTGAATAGAGACGCCGTTGATTTTCTATGGGAATTGCAGAAATGACTTCTAAGCCTCAAAATAATGACTTTTTTTCCTAAGGTGGTAGGAATGAAACTCAGTGCGGGCTGGATGGGGTCCCCCCTGGGCACCGCAGACCTAAGCTTGTTTAACTCCTACCTCTTAAAGGGACCGAGAAAAAATGACCTTTTCTGCACTCCAATGTAAGTCAATGGGGCGATTTTTTGGCTATGTGCTAGAAATGAAATTCAGTGCGGATTGGATGACAGGCACCCTAGGCACCCAGGATCGGCTTTAGTTTCACGTGTATCTCTTAAGCCGGCAGAGAAAACCCACCTGATATGCGCTCCACACAATTGAATAGAGACGCCGTTGATTTTCTATGGGAATTGCAGAAATGACTTCTAAGCCTCAAAATAATGACTTTTTTTCCTAAGGTGGTAGGAATGAAACTCAGTGCGGGCTGGATGGGGTCCCCCCTGGGCACCGCAGACCTAAGCTTGTTTAACTCCTACCTCTTAAAGGGACCGAGAAAAAATGACCTTTTCTGCACTCCAATGTAAGTCAATGGGGCGATTTTTTGGCTATGTGCTAGAAATGAAATTCAGTGCGGATTGGATGACAGGCACCCTAGGCACCCAGGATCGGCTTTAGTTTCACGTGTATCTCTTAAGCCGGCAGAGAAAACCCACCTGATATGCGCTCCACACAATTGAATAGAGACGCCGTTGATTTTCTATGGGAATTGCAGAAATGACTTCTAAGCCTCAAAATAATGACTTTTTTTCCTAAGGTGGTAGGAATGAAACTCAGTGCGGGCTGGATGGGGTCCCCCCTGGGCACCGCAGACCTAAGCTTGTTTAACTCCTACCTCTTAAAGGGACCGAGAAAAAATGACCTTTTCTGCACTCCAATGTAAGTCAATGGGGCGATTTTTTGGCTATGTGCTAGAAATGAAATTCAGTGCGGATTGGATGACAGGCACCCTAGGCACCCAGGATCGGCTTTAGTTTCACGTGTATCTCTTAAGCCGGCAGAGAAAACCCACCTGATATGCGCTCCACACAATTGAATAGAGACGCCGTTGATTTTCTATGGGAATTGCAGAAATGACTTCTAAGCCTCAAAATAATGACTTTTTTTCCTAAGGTGGTAGGAATGAAACTCAGTGCGGGCTGGATGGGGTCCCCCCTGGGCACCGCAGACCTAAGCTTGTTTAACTCCTACCTCTTAAAGGGACCGAGAAAAAATGACCTTTTCTGCACTCCAATGTAAGTCAATGGGGCGATTTTTTGGCTATGTGCTAGAAATGAAATTCAGTGCGGATTGGATGACAGGCACCCTAGGCACCCAGGATCGGCTTTAGTTTCACGTGTATCTCTTAAGCCGGCAGAGAAAACCCACCTGATATGCGCTCCACACAATTGAATAGAGACGCCGTTGATTTTCTATGGGAATTGCAGAAATGACTTCTAAGCCTCAAAATAATGACTTTTTTTCCTAAGGTGGTAGGAATGAAACTCAGTGCGGGCTGGATGGGGTCCCCCCTGGGCACCGCAGACCTAAGCTTGTTTAACTCCTACCTCTTAAAGGGACCGAGAAAAAATGACCTTTTCTGCACTCCAATGTAAGTCAATGGGGCGATTTTTTGGCTATGTGCTAGAAATGAAATTCAGTGCGGATTGGATGACAGGCACCCTAGGCACCCAGGATCGGCTTTAGTTTCACGTGTATCTCTTAAGCCGGCAGAGAAAACCCACCTGATATGCGCTCCACACAATTGAATAGAGACGCCGTTGATTTTCTATGGGAATTGCAGAAATGACTTCTAAGCCTCAAAATAATGACTTTTTTTCCTAAGGTGGTAGGAATGAAACTCAGTGCGGGCTGGATGGGGTCCCCCCTGGGCACCGCAGACCTAAGCTTGTTTAACTCCTACCTCTTAAAGGGACCGAGAAAAAATGACCTTTTCTGCACTCCAATGTAAGTCAATGGGGCGATTTTTTGGCTATGTGCTAGAAATGAAATTCAGTGCGGATTGGATGACAGGCACCCTAGGCACCCAGGATCGGCTTTAGTTTCACGTGTATCTCTTAAGCCGGCAGAGAAAACCCACCTGATATGCGCTCCACACAATTGAATAGAGACGCCGTTGATTTTCTATGGGAATTGCAGAAATGACTTCTAAGCCTCAAAATAATGACTTTTTTTCCTAAGGTGGTAGGAATGAAACTCAGTGCGGGCTGGATGGGGTCCCCCCTGGGCACCGCAGACCTAAGCTTGTTTAACTCCTACCTCTTAAAGGGACCGAGAAAAAATGACCTTTTCTGCACTCCAATGTAAGTCAATGGGGCGATTTTTTGGCTATGTGCTAGAAATGAAATTCAGTGCGGATTGGATGACAGGCACCCTAGGCACCCAGGATCGGCTTTAGTTTCACGTGTATCTCTTAAGCCGGCAGAGAAAACCCACCTGATATGCGCTCCACACAATTGAATAGAGACGCCGTTGATTTTCTATGGGAATTGCAGAAATGACTTCTAAGCCTCAAAATAATGACTTTTTTTCCTAAGGTGGTAGGAATGAAACTCAGTGCGGGCTGGATGGGGTCCCCCCTGGGCACCGCAGACCTAAGCTTGTTTAACTCCTACCTCTTAAAGGGACCGAGAAAAAATGACCTTTTCTGCACTCCAATGTAAGTCAATGGGGCGATTTTTTGGCTATGTGCTAGAAATGAAATTCAGTGCGGATTGGATGACAGGCACCCTAGGCACCCAGGATCGGCTTTAGTTTCACGTGTATCTCTTAAGCCGGCAGAGAAAACCCACCTGATATGCGCTCCACACAATTGAATAGAGACGCCGTTGATTTTCTATGGGAATTGCAGAAATGACTTCTAAGCCTCAAAATAATGACTTTTTTTCCTAAGGTGGTAGGAATGAAACTCAGTGCGGGCTGGATGGGGTCCCCCCTGGGCACCGCAGACCTAAGCTTGTTTAACTCCTACCTCTTAAAGGGACCGAGAAAAAATGACCTTTTCTGCACTCCAATGTAAGTCAATGGGGCGATTTTTTGGCTATGTGCTAGAAATGAAATTCAGTGCGGATTGGATGACAGGCACCCTAGGCACCCAGGATCGGCTTTAGTTTCACGTGTATCTCTTAAGCCGGCAGAGAAAACCCACCTGATATGCGCTCCACACAATTGAATAGAGACGCCGTTGATTTTCTATGGGAATTGCAGAAATGACTTCTAAGCCTCAAAATAATGACTTTTTTTCCTAAGGTGGTAGGAATGAAACTCAGTGCGGGCTGGATGGGGTCCCCCCTGGGCACCGCAGACCTAAGCTTGTTTAACTCCTACCTCTTAAAGGGACCGAGAAAAAATGACCTTTTCTGCACTCCAATGTAAGTCAATGGGGCGATTTTTTGGCTATGTGCTAGAAATGAAATTCAGTGCGGATTGGATGACAGGCACCCTAGGCACCCAGGATCGGCTTTAGTTTCACGTGTATCTCTTAAGCCGGCAGAGAAAACCCACCTGATATGCGCTCCACACAATTGAATAGAGACGCCGTTGATTTTCTATGGGAATTGCAGAAATGACTTCTAAGCCTCAAAATAATGACTTTTTTTCCTAAGGTGGTAGGAATGAAACTCAGTGCGGGCTGGATGGGGTCCCCCCTGGGCACCGCAGACCTAAGCTTGTTTAACTCCTACCTCTTAAAGGGACCGAGAAAAAATGACCTTTTCTGCACTCCAATGTAAGTCAATGGGGCGATTTTTTGGCTATGTGCTAGAAATGAAATTCAGTGCGGATTGGATGACAGGCACCCTAGGCACCCAGGATCGGCTTTAGTTTCACGTGTATCTCTTAAGCCGGCAGAGAAAACCCACCTGATATGCGCTCCACACAATTGAATAGAGACGCCGTTGATTTTCTATGGGAATTGCAGAAATGACTTCTAAGCCTCAAAATAATGACTTTTTTTCCTAAGGTGGTAGGAATGAAACTCAGTGCGGGCTGGATGGGGTCCCCCCTGGGCACCGCAGACCTAAGCTTGTTTAACTCCTACCTCTTAAAGGGACCGAGAAAAAATGACCTTTTCTGCACTCCAATGTAAGTCAATGGGGCGATTTTTTGGCTATGTGCTAGAAATGAAATTCAGTGCGGATTGGATGACAGGCACCCTAGGCACCCAGGATCGGCTTTAGTTTCACGTGTATCTCTTAAGCCGGCAGAGAAAACCCACCTGATATGCGCTCCACACAATTGAATAGAGACGCCGTTGATTTTCTATGGGAATTGCAGAAATGACTTCTAAGCCTCAAAATAATGACTTTTTTTCCTAAGGTGGTAGGAATGAAACTCAGTGCGGGCTGGATGGGGTCCCCCCTGGGCACCGCAGACCTAAGCTTGTTTAACTCCTACCTCTTAAAGGGACCGAGAAAAAATGACCTTTTCTGCACTCCAATGTAAGTCAATGGGGCGATTTTTTGGCTATGTGCTAGAAATGAAATTCAGTGCGGATTGGATGACAGGCACCCTAGGCACCCAGGATCGGCTTTAGTTTCACGTGTATCTCTTAAGCCGGCAGAGAAAACCCACCTGATATGCGCTCCACACAATTGAATAGAGACGCCGTTGATTTTCTATGGGAATTGCAGAAATGACTTCTAAGCCTCAAAATAATGACTTTTTTTCCTAAGGTGGTAGGAATGAAACTCAGTGCGGGCTGGATGGGGTCCCCCCTGGGCACCGCAGACCTAAGCTTGTTTAACTCCTACCTCTTAAAGGGACCGAGAAAAAATGACCTTTTCTGCACTCCAATGTAAGTCAATGGGGCGATTTTTTGGCTATGTGCTAGAAATGAAATTCAGTGCGGATTGGATGACAGGCACCCTAGGCACCCAGGATCGGCTTTAGTTTCACGTGTATCTCTTAAGCCGGCAGAGAAAACCCACCTGATATGCGCTCCACACAATTGAATAGAGACGCCGTTGATTTTCTATGGGAATTGCAGAAATGACTTCTAAGCCTCAAAATAATGACTTTTTTTCCTAAGGTGGTAGGAATGAAACTCAGTGCGGGCTGGATGGGGTCCCCCCTGGGCACCGCAGACCTAAGCTTGTTTAACTCCTACCTCTTAAAGGGACCGAGAAAAAATGACCTTTTCTGCACTCCAATGTAAGTCAATGGGGCGATTTTTTGGCTATGTGCTAGAAATGAAATTCAGTGCGGATTGGATGACAGGCACCCTAGGCACCCAGGATCGGCTTTAGTTTCACGTGTATCTCTTAAGCCGGCAGAGAAAACCCACCTGATATGCGCTCCACACAATTGAATAGAGACGCCGTTGATTTTCTATGGGAATTGCAGAAATGACTTCTAAGCCTCAAAATAATGACTTTTTTTCCTAAGGTGGTAGGAATGAAACTCAGTGCGGGCTGGATGGGGTCCCCCCTGGGCACCGCAGACCTAAGCTTGTTTAACTCCTACCTCTTAAAGGGACCGAGAAAAAATGACCTTTTCTGCACTCCAATGTAAGTCAATGGGGCGATTTTTTGGCTATGTGCTAGAAATGAAATTCAGTGCGGATTGGATGACAGGCACCCTAGGCACCCAGGATCGGCTTTAGTTTCACGTGTATCTCTTAAGCCGGCAGAGAAAACCCACCTGATATGCGCTCCACACAATTGAATAGAGACGCCGTTGATTTTCTATGGGAATTGCAGAAATGACTTCTAAGCCTCAAAATAATGACTTTTTTTCCTAAGGTGGTAGGAATGAAACTCAGTGCGGGCTGGATGGGGTCCCCCCTGGGCACCGCAGACCTAAGCTTGTTTAACTCCTACCTCTTAAAGGGACCGAGAAAAAATGACCTTTTCTGCACTCCAATGTAAGTCAATGGGGCGATTTTTTGGCTATGTGCTAGAAATGAAATTCAGTGCGGATTGGATGACAGGCACCCTAGGCACCCAGGATCGGCTTTAGTTTCACGTGTATCTCTTAAGCCGGCAGAGAAAACCCACCTGATATGCGCTCCACACAATTGAATAGAGACGCCGTTGATTTTCTATGGGAATTGCAGAAATGACTTCTAAGCCTCAAAATAATGACTTTTTTTCCTAAGGTGGTAGGAATGAAACTCAGTGCGGGCTGGATGGGGTCCCCCCTGGGCACCGCAGACCTAAGCTTGTTTAACTCCTACCTCTTAAAGGGACCGAGAAAAAATGACCTTTTCTGCACTCCAATGTAAGTCAATGGGGCGATTTTTTGGCTATGTGCTAGAAATGAAATTCAGTGCGGATTGGATGACAGGCACCCTAGGCACCCAGGATCGGCTTTAGTTTCACGTGTATCTCTTAAGCCGGCAGAGAAAACCCACCTGATATGCGCTCCACACAATTGAATAGAGACGCCGTTGATTTTCTATGGGAATTGCAGAAATGACTTCTAAGCCTCAAAATAATGACTTTTTTTCCTAAGGTGGTAGGAATGAAACTCAGTGCGGGCTGGATGGGGTCCCCCCTGGGCACCGCAGACCTAAGCTTGTTTAACTCCTACCTCTTAAAGGGACCGAGAAAAAATGACCTTTTCTGCACTCCAATGTAAGTCAATGGGGCGATTTTTTGGCTATGTGCTAGAAATGAAATTCAGTGCGGATTGGATGACAGGCACCCTAGGCACCCAGGATCGGCTTTAGTTTCACGTGTATCTCTTAAGCCGGCAGAGAAAACCCACCTGATATGCGCTCCACACAATTGAATAGAGACGCCGTTGATTTTCTATGGGAATTGCAGAAATGACTTCTAAGCCTCAAAATAATGACTTTTTTTCCTAAGGTGGTAGGAATGAAACTCAGTGCGGGCTGGATGGGGTCCCCCCTGGGCACCGCAGACCTAAGCTTGTTTAACTCCTACCTCTTAAAGGGACCGAGAAAAAATGACCTTTTCTGCACTCCAATGTAAGTCAATGGGGCGATTTTTTGGCTATGTGCTAGAAATGAAATTCAGTGCGGATTGGATGACAGGCACCCTAGGCACCCAGGATCGGCTTTAGTTTCACGTGTATCTCTTAAGCCGGCAGAGAAAACCCACCTGATATGCGCTCCACACAATTGAATAGAGACGCCGTTGATTTTCTATGGGAATTGCAGAAATGACTTCTAAGCCTCAAAATAATGACTTTTTTTCCTAAGGTGGTAGGAATGAAACTCAGTGCGGGCTGGATGGGGTCCCCCCTGGGCACCGCAGACCTAAGCTTGTTTAACTCCTACCTCTTAAAGGGACCGAGAAAAAATGACCTTTTCTGCACTCCAATGTAAGTCAATGGGGCGATTTTTTGGCTATGTGCTAGAAATGAAATTCAGTGCGGATTGGATGACAGGCACCCTAGGCACCCAGGATCGGCTTTAGTTTCACGTGTATCTCTTAAGCCGGCAGAGAAAACCCACCTGATATGCGCTCCACACAATTGAATAGAGACGCCGTTGATTTTCTATGGGAATTGCAGAAATGACTTCTAAGCCTCAAAATAATGACTTTTTTTCCTAAGGTGGTAGGAATGAAACTCAGTGCGGGCTGGATGGGGTCCCCCCTGGGCACCGCAGACCTAAGCTTGTTTAACTCCTACCTCTTAAAGGGACCGAGAAAAAATGACCTTTTCTGCACTCCAATGTAAGTCAATGGGGCGATTTTTTGGCTATGTGCTAGAAATGAAATTCAGTGCGGATTGGATGACAGGCACCCTAGGCACCCAGGATCGGCTTTAGTTTCACGTGTATCTCTTAAGCCGGCAGAGAAAACCCACCTGATATGCGCTCCACACAATTGAATAGAGACGCCGTTGATTTTCTATGGGAATTGCAGAAATGACTTCTAAGCCTCAAAATAATGACTTTTTTTCCTAAGGTGGTAGGAATGAAACTCAGTGCGGGCTGGATGGGGTCCCCCCTGGGCACCGCAGACCTAAGCTTGTTTAACTCCTACCTCTTAAAGGGACCGAGAAAAAATGACCTTTTCTGCACTCCAATGTAAGTCAATGGGGCGATTTTTTGGCTATGTGCTAGAAATGAAATTCAGTGCGGATTGGATGACAGGCACCCTAGGCACCCAGGATCGGCTTTAGTTTCACGTGTATCTCTTAAGCCGGCAGAGAAAACCCACCTGATATGCGCTCCACACAATTGAATAGAGACGCCGTTGATTTTCTATGGGAATTGCAGAAATGACTTCTAAGCCTCAAAATAATGACTTTTTTTCCTAAGGTGGTAGGAATGAAACTCAGTGCGGGCTGGATGGGGTCCCCCCTGGGCACCGCAGACCTAAGCTTGTTTAACTCCTACCTCTTAAAGGGACCGAGAAAAAATGACCTTTTCTGCACTCCAATGTAAGTCAATGGGGCGATTTTTTGGCTATGTGCTAGAAATGAAATTCAGTGCGGATTGGATGACAGGCACCCTAGGCACCCAGGATCGGCTTTAGTTTCACGTGTATCTCTTAAGCCGGCAGAGAAAACCCACCTGATATGCGCTCCACACAATTGAATAGAGACGCCGTTGATTTTCTATGGGAATTGCAGAAATGACTTCTAAGCCTCAAAATAATGACTTTTTTTCCTAAGGTGGTAGGAATGAAACTCAGTGCGGGCTGGATGGGGTCCCCCCTGGGCACCGCAGACCTAAGCTTGTTTAACTCCTACCTCTTAAAGGGACCGAGAAAAAATGACCTTTTCTGCACTCCAATGTAAGTCAATGGGGCGATTTTTTGGCTATGTGCTAGAAATGAAATTCAGTGCGGATTGGATGACAGGCACCCTAGGCACCCAGGATCGGCTTTAGTTTCACGTGTATCTCTTAAGCCGGCAGAGAAAACCCACCTGATATGCGCTCCACACAATTGAATAGAGACGCCGTTGATTTTCTATGGGAATTGCAGAAATGACTTCTAAGCCTCAAAATAATGACTTTTTTTCCTAAGGTGGTAGGAATGAAACTCAGTGCGGGCTGGATGGGGTCCCCCCTGGGCACCGCAGACCTAAGCTTGTTTAACTCCTACCTCTTAAAGGGACCGAGAAAAAATGACCTTTTCTGCACTCCAATGTAAGTCAATGGGGCGATTTTTTGGCTATGTGCTAGAAATGAAATTCAGTGCGGATTGGATGACAGGCACCCTAGGCACCCAGGATCGGCTTTAGTTTCACGTGTATCTCTTAAGCCGGCAGAGAAAACCCACCTGATATGCGCTCCACACAATTGAATAGAGACGCCGTTGATTTTCTATGGGAATTGCAGAAATGACTTCTAAGCCTCAAAATAATGACTTTTTTTCCTAAGGTGGTAGGAATGAAACTCAGTGCGGGCTGGATGGGGTCCCCCCTGGGCACCGCAGACCTAAGCTTGTTTAACTCCTACCTCTTAAAGGGACCGAGAAAAAATGACCTTTTCTGCACTCCAATGTAAGTCAATGGGGCGATTTTTTGGCTATGTGCTAGAAATGAAATTCAGTGCGGATTGGATGACAGGCACCCTAGGCACCCAGGATCGGCTTTAGTTTCACGTGTATCTCTTAAGCCGGCAGAGAAAACCCACCTGATATGCGCTCCACACAATTGAATAGAGACGCCGTTGATTTTCTATGGGAATTGCAGAAATGACTTCTAAGCCTCAAAATAATGACTTTTTTTCCTAAGGTGGTAGGAATGAAACTCAGTGCGGGCTGGATGGGGTCCCCCCTGGGCACCGCAGACCTAAGCTTGTTTAACTCCTACCTCTTAAAGGGACCGAGAAAAAATGACCTTTTCTGCACTCCAATGTAAGTCAATGGGGCGATTTTTTGGCTATGTGCTAGAAATGAAATTCAGTGCGGATTGGATGACAGGCACCCTAGGCACCCAGGATCGGCTTTAGTTTCACGTGTATCTCTTAAGCCGGCAGAGAAAACCCACCTGATATGCGCTCCACACAATTGAATAGAGACGCCGTTGATTTTCTATGGGAATTGCAGAAATGACTTCTAAGCCTCAAAATAATGACTTTTTTTCCTAAGGTGGTAGGAATGAAACTCAGTGCGGGCTGGATGGGGTCCCCCCTGGGCACCGCAGACCTAAGCTTGTTTAACTCCTACCTCTTAAAGGGACCGAGAAAAAATGACCTTTTCTGCACTCCAATGTAAGTCAATGGGGCGATTTTTTGGCTATGTGCTAGAAATGAAATTCAGTGCGGATTGGATGACAGGCACCCTAGGCACCCAGGATCGGCTTTAGTTTCACGTGTATCTCTTAAGCCGGCAGAGAAAACCCACCTGATATGCGCTCCACACAATTGAATAGAGACGCCGTTGATTTTCTATGGGAATTGCAGAAATGACTTCTAAGCCTCAAAATAATGACTTTTTTTCCTAAGGTGGTAGGAATGAAACTCAGTGCGGGCTGGATGGGGTCCCCCCTGGGCACCGCAGACCTAAGCTTGTTTAACTCCTACCTCTTAAAGGGACCGAGAAAAAATGACCTTTTCTGCACTCCAATGTAAGTCAATGGGGCGATTTTTTGGCTATGTGCTAGAAATGAAATTCAGTGCGGATTGGATGACAGGCACCCTAGGCACCCAGGATCGGCTTTAGTTTCACGTGTATCTCTTAAGCCGGCAGAGAAAACCCACCTGATATGCGCTCCACACAATTGAATAGAGACGCCGTTGATTTTCTATGGGAATTGCAGAAATGACTTCTAAGCCTCAAAATAATGACTTTTTTTCCTAAGGTGGTAGGAATGAAACTCAGTGCGGGCTGGATGGGGTCCCCCCTGGGCACCGCAGACCTAAGCTTGTTTAACTCCTACCTCTTAAAGGGACCGAGAAAAAATGACCTTTTCTGCACTCCAATGTAAGTCAATGGGGCGATTTTTTGGCTATGTGCTAGAAATGAAATTCAGTGCGGATTGGATGACAGGCACCCTAGGCACCCAGGATCGGCTTTAGTTTCACGTGTATCTCTTAAGCCGGCAGAGAAAACCCACCTGATATGCGCTCCACACAATTGAATAGAGACGCCGTTGATTTTCTATGGGAATTGCAGAAATGACTTCTAAGCCTCAAAATAATGACTTTTTTTCCTAAGGTGGTAGGAATGAAACTCAGTGCGGGCTGGATGGGGTCCCCCCTGGGCACCGCAGACCTAAGCTTGTTTAACTCCTACCTCTTAAAGGGACCGAGAAAAAATGACCTTTTCTGCACTCCAATGTAAGTCAATGGGGCGATTTTTTGGCTATGTGCTAGAAATGAAATTCAGTGCGGATTGGATGACAGGCACCCTAGGCACCCAGGATCGGCTTTAGTTTCACGTGTATCTCTTAAGCCGGCAGAGAAAACCCACCTGATATGCGCTCCACACAATTGAATAGAGACGCCGTTGATTTTCTATGGGAATTGCAGAAATGACTTCTAAGCCTCAAAATAATGACTTTTTTTCCTAAGGTGGTAGGAATGAAACTCAGTGCGGGCTGGATGGGGTCCCCCCTGGGCACCGCAGACCTAAGCTTGTTTAACTCCTACCTCTTAAAGGGACCGAGAAAAAATGACCTTTTCTGCACTCCAATGTAAGTCAATGGGGCGATTTTTTGGCTATGTGCTAGAAATGAAATTCAGTGCGGATTGGATGACAGGCACCCTAGGCACCCAGGATCGGCTTTAGTTTCACGTGTATCTCTTAAGCCGGCAGAGAAAACCCACCTGATATGCGCTCCACACAATTGAATAGAGACGCCGTTGATTTTCTATGGGAATTGCAGAAATGACTTCTAAGCCTCAAAATAATGACTTTTTTTCCTAAGGTGGTAGGAATGAAACTCAGTGCGGGCTGGATGGGGTCCCCCCTGGGCACCGCAGACCTAAGCTTGTTTAACTCCTACCTCTTAAAGGGACCGAGAAAAAATGACCTTTTCTGCACTCCAATGTAAGTCAATGGGGCGATTTTTTGGCTATGTGCTAGAAATGAAATTCAGTGCGGATTGGATGACAGGCACCCTAGGCACCCAGGATCGGCTTTAGTTTCACGTGTATCTCTTAAGCCGGCAGAGAAAACCCACCTGATATGCGCTCCACACAATTGAATAGAGACGCCGTTGATTTTCTATGGGAATTGCAGAAATGACTTCTAAGCCTCAAAATAATGACTTTTTTTCCTAAGGTGGTAGGAATGAAACTCAGTGCGGGCTGGATGGGGTCCCCCCTGGGCACCGCAGACCTAAGCTTGTTTAACTCCTACCTCTTAAAGGGACCGAGAAAAAATGACCTTTTCTGCACTCCAATGTAAGTCAATGGGGCGATTTTTTGGCTATGTGCTAGAAATGAAATTCAGTGCGGATTGGATGACAGGCACCCTAGGCACCCAGGATCGGCTTTAGTTTCACGTGTATCTCTTAAGCCGGCAGAGAAAACCCACCTGATATGCGCTCCACACAATTGAATAGAGACGCCGTTGATTTTCTATGGGAATTGCAGAAATGACTTCTTAGCCTCAAAATAATGACTTTTTTTCCTAAGGTGGTAGGAATGAAACTCAGTGCGGGCTGGATGGGGTCCCCCCTGGGCACCGCAGACCTAAGCTTGTTTAACTCCTACCTCTTAAAGGGACCGAGAAAAAATGACCTTTTCTGCACTCCAATGTAAGTCAATGGGGCGATTTTTTGGCTATGTGCTAGAAATGAAATTCAGTGCGGATTGGATGACAGGCACCCTAGGCACCCAGGATCGGCTTTAGTTTCACGTGTATCTCTTAAGCCGGCAGAGAAAACCCACCTGATATGCGCTCCACACAATTGAATAGAGACGCCGTTGATTTTCTATGGGAATTGCAGAAATGACTTCTAAGCCTCAAAATAATGACTTTTTTTCCTAAGGTGGTAGGAATGAAACTCAGTGCGGGCTGGATGGGGTCCCCCCTGGGCACCGCAGACCTAAGCTTGTTTAACTCCTACCTCTTAAAGGGACCGAGAAAAAATGACCTTTTCTGCACTCCAATGTAAGTCAATGGGGCGATTTTTTGGCTATGTGCTAGAAATGAAATTCAGTGCGGATTGGATGACAGGCACCCTAGGCACCCAGGATCGGCTTTAGTTTCACGTGTATCTCTTAAGCCGGCAGAGAAAACCCACCTGATATGCGCTCCACACAATTGAATAGAGACGCCGTTGATTTTCTATGGGAATTGCAGAAATGACTTCTAAGCCTCAAAATAATGACTTTTTTTCCTAAGGTGGTAGGAATGAAACTCAGTGCGGGCTGGATGGGGTCCCCCCTGGGCACCGCAGACCTAAGCTTGTTTAACTCCTACCTCTTAAAGGGACCGAGAAAAAATGACCTTTTCTGCACTCCAATGTAAGTCAATGGGGCGATTTTTTGGCTATGTGCTAGAAATGAAATTCAGTGCGGATTGGATGACAGGCACCCTAGGCACCCAGGATCGGCTTTAGTTTCACGTGTATCTCTTAAGCCGGCAGAGAAAACCCACCTGATATGCGCTCCACACAATTGAATAGAGACGCCGTTGATTTTCTATGGGAATTGCAGAAATGACTTCTAAGCCTCAAAATAATGACTTTTTTTCCTAAGGTGGTAGGAATGAAACTCAGTGCGGGCTGGATGGGGTCCCCCCTGGGCACCGCAGACCTAAGCTTGTTTAACTCCTACCTCTTAAAGGGACCGAGAAAAAATGACCTTTTCTGCACTCCAATGTAAGTCAATGGGGCGATTTTTTGGCTATGTGCTAGAAATGAAATTCAGTGCGGATTGGATGACAGGCACCCTAGGCACCCAGGATCGGCTTTAGTTTCACGTGTATCTCTTAAGCCGGCAGAGAAAACCCACCTGATATGCGCTCCACACAATTGAATAGAGACGCCGTTGATTTTCTATGGGAATTGCAGAAATGACTTCTAAGCCTCAAAATAATGACTTTTTTTCCTAAGGTGGTAGGAATGAAACTCAGTGCGGGCTGGATGGGGTCCCCCCTGGGCACCGCAGACCTAAGCTTGTTTAACTCCTACCTCTTAAAGGGACCGAGAAAAAATGACCTTTTCTGCACTCCAATGTAAGTCAATGGGGCGATTTTTTGGCTATGTGCTAGAAATGAAATTCAGTGCGGATTGGATGACAGGCACCCTAGGCACCCAGGATCGGCTTTAGTTTCACGTGTATCTCTTAAGCCGGCAGAGAAAACCCACCTGATATGCGCTCCACACAATTGAATAGAGACGCCGTTGATTTTCTATGGGAATTGCAGAAATGACTTCTAAGCCTCAAAATAATGACTTTTTTTCCTAAGGTGGTAGGAATGAAACTCAGTGCGGGCTGGATGGGGTCCCCCCTGGGCACCGCAGACCTAAGCTTGTTTAACTCCTACCTCTTAAAGGGACCGAGAAAAAATGACCTTTTCTGCACTCCAATGTAAGTCAATGGGGCGATTTTTTGGCTATGTGCTAGAAATGAAATTCAGTGCGGATTGGATGACAGGCACCCTAGGCACCCAGGATCGGCTTTAGTTTCACGTGTATCTCTTAAGCCGGCAGAGAAAACCCACCTGATATGCGCTCCACACAATTGAATAGAGACGCCGTTGATTTTCTATGGGAATTGCAGAAATGACTTCTAAGCCTCAAAATAATGACTTTTTTTCCTAAGGTGGTAGGAATGAAACTCAGTGCGGGCTGGATGGGGTCCCCCCTGGGCACCGCAGACCTAAGCTTGTTTAACTCCTACCTCTTAAAGGGACCGAGAAAAAATGACCTTTTCTGCACTCCAATGTAAGTCAATGGGGCGATTTTTTGGCTATGTGCTAGAAATGAAATTCAGTGCGGATTGGATGACAGGCACCCTAGGCACCCAGGATCGGCTTTAGTTTCACGTGTATCTCTTAAGCCGGCAGAGAAAACCCACCTGATATGCGCTCCACACAATTGAATAGAGACGCCGTTGATTTTCTATGGGAATTGCAGAAATGACTTCTAAGCCTCAAAATAATGACTTTTTTTCCTAAGGTGGTAGGAATGAAACTCAGTGCGGGCTGGATGGGGTCCCCCCTGGGCACCGCAGACCTAAGCTTGTTTAACTCCTACCTCTTAAAGGGACCGAGAAAAAATGACCTTTTCTGCACTCCAATGTAAGTCAATGGGGCGATTTTTTGGCTATGTGCTAGAAATGAAATTCAGTGCGGATTGGATGACAGGCACCCTAGGCACCCAGGATCGGCTTTAGTTTCACGTGTATCTCTTAAGCCGGCAGAGAAAACCCACCTGATATGCGCTCCACACAATTGAATAGAGACGCCGTTGATTTTCTATGGGAATTGCAGAAATGACTTCTAAGCCTCAAAATAATGACTTTTTTTCCTAAGGTGGTAGGAATGAAACTCAGTGCGGGCTGGATGGGGTCCCCCCTGGGCACCGCAGACCTAAGCTTGTTTAACTCCTACCTCTTAAAGGGACCGAGAAAAAATGACCTTTTCTGCACTCCAATGTAAGTCAATGGGGCGATTTTTTGGCTATGTGCTAGAAATGAAATTCAGTGCGGATTGGATGACAGGCACCCTAGGCACCCAGGATCGGCTTTAGTTTCACGTGTATCTCTTAAGCCGGCAGAGAAAACCCACCTGATATGCGCTCCACACAATTGAATAGAGACGCCGTTGATTTTCTATGGGAATTGCAGAAATGACTTCTAAGCCTCAAAATAATGACTTTTTTTCCTAAGGTGGTAGGAATGAAACTCAGTGCGGGCTGGATGGGGTCCCCCCTGGGCACCGCAGACCTAAGCTTGTTTAACTCCTACCTCTTAAAGGGACCGAGAAAAAATGACCTTTTCTGCACTCCAATGTAAGTCAATGGGGCGATTTTTTGGCTATGTGCTAGAAATGAAATTCAGTGCGGATTGGATGACAGGCACCCTAGGCACCCAGGATCGGCTTTAGTTTCACGTGTATCTCTTAAGCCGGCAGAGAAAACCCACCTGATATGCGCTCCACACAATTGAATAGAGACGCCGTTGATTTTCTATGGGAATTGCAGAAATGACTTCTAAGCCTCAAAATAATGACTTTTTTTCCTAAGGTGGTAGGAATGAAACTCAGTGCGGGCTGGATGGGGTCCCCCCTGGGCACCGCAGACCTAAGCTTGTTTAACTCCTACCTCTTAAAGGGACCGAGAAAAAATGACCTTTTCTGCACTCCAATGTAAGTCAATGGGGCGATTTTTTGGCTATGTGCTAGAAATGAAATTCAGTGCGGATTGGATGACAGGCACCCTAGGCACCCAGGATCGGCTTTAGTTTCACGTGTATCTCTTAAGCCGGCAGAGAAAACCCACCTGATATGCGCTCCACACAATTGAATAGAGACGCCGTTGATTTTCTATGGGAATTGCAGAAATGACTTCTAAGCCTCAAAATAATGACTTTTTTTCCTAAGGTGGTAGGAATGAAACTCAGTGCGGGCTGGATGGGGTCCCCCCTGGGCACCGCAGACCTAAGCTTGTTTAACTCCTACCTCTTAAAGGGACCGAGAAAAAATGACCTTTTCTGCACTCCAATGTAAGTCAATGGGGCGATTTTTTGGCTATGTGCTAGAAATGAAATTCAGTGCGGATTGGATGACAGGCACCCTAGGCACCCAGGATCGGCTTTAGTTTCACGTGTATCTCTTAAGCCGGCAGAGAAAACCCACCTGATATGCGCTCCACACAATTGAATAGAGACGCCGTTGATTTTCTATGGGAATTGCAGAAATGACTTCTAAGCCTCAAAATAATGACTTTTTTTCCTAAGGTGGTAGGAATGAAACTCAGTGCGGGCTGGATGGGGTCCCCCCTGGGCACCGCAGACCTAAGCTTGTTTAACTCCTACCTCTTAAAGGGACCGAGAAAAAATGACCTTTTCTGCACTCCAATGTAAGTCAATGGGGCGATTTTTTGGCTATGTGCTAGAAATGAAATTCAGTGCGGATTGGATGACAGGCACCCTAGGCACCCAGGATCGGCTTTAGTTTCACGTGTATCTCTTAAGCCGGCAGAGAAAACCCACCTGATATGCGCTCCACACAATTGAATAGAGACGCCGTTGATTTTCTATGGGAATTGCAGAAATGACTTCTAAGCCTCAAAATAATGACTTTTTTTCCTAAGGTGGTAGGAATGAAACTCAGTGCGGGCTGGATGGGGTCCCCCCTGGGCACCGCAGACCTAAGCTTGTTTAACTCCTACCTCTTAAAGGGACCGAGAAAAAATGACCTTTTCTGCACTCCAATGTAAGTCAATGGGGCGATTTTTTGGCTATGTGCTAGAAATGAAATTCAGTGCGGATTGGATGACAGGCACCCTAGGCACCCAGGATCGGCTTTAGTTTCACGTGTATCTCTTAAGCCGGCAGAGAAAACCCACCTGATATGCGCTCCACACAATTGAATAGAGACGCCGTTGATTTTCTATGGGAATTGCAGAAATGACTTCTAAGCCTCAAAATAATGACTTTTTTTCCTAAGGTGGTAGGAATGAAACTCAGTGCGGGCTGGATGGGGTCCCCCCTGGGCACCGCAGACCTAAGCTTGTTTAACTCCTACCTCTTAAAGGGACCGAGAAAAAATGACCTTTTCTGCACTCCAATGTAAGTCAATGGGGCGATTTTTTGGCTATGTGCTAGAAATGAAATTCAGTGCGGATTGGATGACAGGCACCCTAGGCACCCAGGATCGGCTTTAGTTTCACGTGTATCTCTTAAGCCGGCAGAGAAAACCCACCTGATATGCGCTCCACACAATTGAATAGAGACGCCGTTGATTTTCTATGGGAATTGCAGAAATGACTTCTAAGCCTCAAAATAATGACTTTTTTTCCTAAGGTGGTAGGAATGAAACTCAGTGCGGGCTGGATGGGGTCCCCCCTGGGCACCGCAGACCTAAGCTTGTTTAACTCCTACCTCTTAAAGGGACCGAGAAAAAATGACCTTTTCTGCACTCCAATGTAAGTCAATGGGGCGATTTTTTGGCTATGTGCTAGAAATGAAATTCAGTGCGGATTGGATGACAGGCACCCTAGGCACCCAGGATCGGCTTTAGTTTCACGTGTATCTCTTAAGCCGGCAGAGAAAACCCACCTGATATGCGCTCCACACAATTGAATAGAGACGCCGTTGATTTTCTATGGGAATTGCAGAAATGACTTCTAAGCCTCAAAATAATGACTTTTTTTCCTAAGGTGGTAGGAATGAAACTCAGTGCGGGCTGGATGGGGTCCCCCCTGGGCACCGCAGACCTAAGCTTGTTTAACTCCTACCTCTTAAAGGGACCGAGAAAAAATGACCTTTTCTGCACTCCAATGTAAGTCAATGGGGCGATTTTTTGGCTATGTGCTAGAAATGAAATTCAGTGCGGATTGGATGACAGGCACCCTAGGCACCCAGGATCGGCTTTAGTTTCACGTGTATCTCTTAAGCCGGCAGAGAAAACCCACCTGATATGCGCTCCACACAATTGAATAGAGACGCCGTTGATTTTCTATGGGAATTGCAGAAATGACTTCTAAGCCTCAAAATAATGACTTTTTTTCCTAAGGTGGTAGGAATGAAACTCAGTGCGGGCTGGATGGGGTCCCCCCTGGGCACCGCAGACCTAAGCTTGTTTAACTCCTACCTCTTAAAGGGACCGAGAAAAAATGACCTTTTCTGCACTCCAATGTAAGTCAATGGGGCGATTTTTTGGCTATGTGCTAGAAATGAAATTCAGTGCGGATTGGATGACAGGCACCCTAGGCACCCAGGATCGGCTTTAGTTTCACGTGTATCTCTTAAGCCGGCAGAGAAAACCCACCTGATATGCGCTCCACACAATTGAATAGAGACGCCGTTGATTTTCTATGGGAATTGCAGAAATGACTTCTAAGCCTCAAAATAATGACTTTTTTTCCTAAGGTGGTAGGAATGAAACTCAGTGCGGGCTGGATGGGGTCCCCCCTGGGCACCGCAGACCTAAGCTTGTTTAACTCCTACCTCTTAAAGGGACCGAGAAAAAATGACCTTTTCTGCACTCCAATGTAAGTCAATGGGGCGATTTTTTGGCTATGTGCTAGAAATGAAATTCAGTGCGGATTGGATGACAGGCACCCTAGGCACCCAGGATCGGCTTTAGTTTCACGTGTATCTCTTAAGCCGGCAGAGAAAACCCACCTGATATGCGCTCCACACAATTGAATAGAGACGCCGTTGATTTTCTATGGGAATTGCAGAAATGACTTCTAAGCCTCAAAATAATGACTTTTTTTCCTAAGGTGGTAGGAATGAAACTCAGTGCGGGCTGGATGGGGTCCCCCCTGGGCACCGCAGACCTAAGCTTGTTTAACTCCTACCTCTTAAAGGGACCGAGAAAAAATGACCTTTTCTGCACTCCAATGTAAGTCAATGGGGCGATTTTTTGGCTATGTGCTAGAAATGAAATTCAGTGCGGATTGGATGACAGGCACCCTAGGCACCCAGGATCGGCTTTAGTTTCACGTGTATCTCTTAAGCCGGCAGAGAAAACCCACCTGATATGCGCTCCACACAATTGAATAGAGACGCCGTTGATTTTCTATGGGAATTGCAGAAATGACTTCTAAGCCTCAAAATAATGACTTTTTTTCCTAAGGTGGTAGGAATGAAACTCAGTGCGGGCTGGATGGGGTCCCCCCTGGGCACCGCAGACCTAAGCTTGTTTAACTCCTACCTCTTAAAGGGACCGAGAAAAAATGACCTTTTCTGCACTCCAATGTAAGTCAATGGGGCGATTTTTTGGCTATGTGCTAGAAATGAAATTCAGTGCGGATTGGATGACAGGCACCCTAGGCACCCAGGATCGGCTTTAGTTTCACGTGTATCTCTTAAGCCGGCAGAGAAAACCCACCTGATATGCGCTCCACACAATTGAATAGAGACGCCGTTGATTTTCTATGGGAATTGCAGAAATGACTTCTAAGCCTCAAAATAATGACTTTTTTTCCTAAGGTGGTAGGAATGAAACTCAGTGCGGGCTGGATGGGGTCCCCCCTGGGCACCGCAGACCTAAGCTTGTTTAACTCCTACCTCTTAAAGGGACCGAGAAAAAATGACCTTTTCTGCACTCCAATGTAAGTCAATGGGGCGATTTTTTGGCTATGTGCTAGAAATGAAATTCAGTGCGGATTGGATGACAGGCACCCTAGGCACCCAGGATCGGCTTTAGTTTCACGTGTATCTCTTAAGCCGGCAGAGAAAACCCACCTGATATGCGCTCCACACAATTGAATAGAGACGCCGTTGATTTTCTATGGGAATTGCAGAAATGACTTCTAAGCCTCAAAATAATGACTTTTTTTCCTAAGGTGGTAGGAATGAAACTCAGTGCGGGCTGGATGGGGTCCCCCCTGGGCACCGCAGACCTAAGCTTGTTTAACTCCTACCTCTTAAAGGGACCGAGAAAAAATGACCTTTTCTGCACTCCAATGTAAGTCAATGGGGCGATTTTTTGGCTATGTGCTAGAAATGAAATTCAGTGCGGATTGGATGACAGGCACCCTAGGCACCCAGGATCGGCTTTAGTTTCACGTGTATCTCTTAAGCCGGCAGAGAAAACCCACCTGATATGCGCTCCACACAATTGAATAGAGACGCCGTTGATTTTCTATGGGAATTGCAGAAATGACTTCTAAGCCTCAAAATAATGACTTTTTTTCCTAAGGTGGTAGGAATGAAACTCAGTGCGGGCTGGATGGGGTCCCCCCTGGGCACCGCAGACCTAAGCTTGTTTAACTCCTACCTCTTAAAGGGACCGAGAAAAAATGACCTTTTCTGCACTCCAATGTAAGTCAATGGGGCGATTTTTTGGCTATGTGCTAGAAATGAAATTCAGTGCGGATTGGATGACAGGCACCCTAGGCACCCAGGATCGGCTTTAGTTTCACGTGTATCTCTTAAGCCGGCAGAGAAAACCCACCTGATATGCGCTCCACACAATTGAATAGAGACGCCGTTGATTTTCTATGGGAATTGCAGAAATGACTTCTAAGCCTCAAAATAATGACTTTTTTTCCTAAGGTGGTAGGAATGAAACTCAGTGCGGGCTGGATGGGGTCCCCCCTGGGCACCGCAGACCTAAGCTTGTTTAACTCCTACCTCTTAAAGGGACCGAGAAAAAATGACCTTTTCTGCACTCCAATGTAAGTCAATGGGGCGATTTTTTGGCTATGTGCTAGAAATGAAATTCAGTGCGGATTGGATGACAGGCACCCTAGGCACCCAGGATCGGCTTTAGTTTCACGTGTATCTCTTAAGCCGGCAGAGAAAACCCACCTGATATGCGCTCCACACAATTGAATAGAGACGCCGTTGATTTTCTATGGGAATTGCAGAAATGACTTCTAAGCCTCAAAATAATGACTTTTTTTCCTAAGGTGGTAGGAATGAAACTCAGTGCGGGCTGGATGGGGTCCCCCCTGGGCACCGCAGACCTAAGCTTGTTTAACTCCTACCTCTTAAAGGGACCGAGAAAAAATGACCTTTTCTGCACTCCAATGTAAGTCAATGGGGCGATTTTTTGGCTATGTGCTAGAAATGAAATTCAGTGCGGATTGGATGACAGGCACCCTAGGCACCCAGGATCGGCTTTAGTTTCACGTGTATCTCTTAAGCCGGCAGAGAAAACCCACCTGATATGCGCTCCACACAATTGAATAGAGACGCCGTTGATTTTCTATGGGAATTGCAGAAATGACTTCTAAGCCTCAAAATAATGACTTTTTTTCCTAAGGTGGTAGGAATGAAACTCAGTGCGGGCTGGATGGGGTCCCCCCTGGGCACCGCAGACCTAAGCTTGTTTAACTCCTACCTCTTAAAGGGACCGAGAAAAAATGACCTTTTCTGCACTCCAATGTAAGTCAATGGGGCGATTTTTTGGCTATGTGCTAGAAATGAAATTCAGTGCGGATTGGATGACAGGCACCCTAGGCACCCAGGATCGGCTTTAGTTTCACGTGTATCTCTTAAGCCGGCAGAGAAAACCCACCTGATATGCGCTCCACACAATTGAATAGAGACGCCGTTGATTTTCTATGGGAATTGCAGAAATGACTTCTAAGCCTCAAAATAATGACTTTTTTTCCTAAGGTGGTAGGAATGAAACTCAGTGCGGGCTGGATGGGGTCCCCCCTGGGCACCGCAGACCTAAGCTTGTTTAACTCCTACCTCTTAAAGGGACCGAGAAAAAATGACCTTTTCTGCACTCCAATGTAAGTCAATGGGGCGATTTTTTGGCTATGTGCTAGAAATGAAATTCAGTGCGGATTGGATGACAGGCACCCTAGGCACCCAGGATCGGCTTTAGTTTCACGTGTATCTCTTAAGCCGGCAGAGAAAACCCACCTGATATGCGCTCCACACAATTGAATAGAGACGCCGTTGATTTTCTATGGGAATTGCAGAAATGACTTCTAAGCCTCAAAATAATGACTTTTTTTCCTAAGGTGGTAGGAATGAAACTCAGTGCGGGCTGGATGGGGTCCCCCCTGGGCACCGCAGACCTAAGCTTGTTTAACTCCTACCTCTTAAAGGGACCGAGAAAAAATGACCTTTTCTGCACTCCAATGTAAGTCAATGGGGCGATTTTTTGGCTATGTGCTAGAAATGAAATTCAGTGCGGATTGGATGACAGGCACCCTAGGCACCCAGGATCGGCTTTAGTTTCACGTGTATCTCTTAAGCCGGCAGAGAAAACCCACCTGATATGCGCTCCACACAATTGAATAGAGACGCCGTTGATTTTCTATGGGAATTGCAGAAATGACTTCTAAGCCTCAAAATAATGACTTTTTTTCCTAAGGTGGTAGGAATGAAACTCAGTGCGGGCTGGATGGGGTCCCCCCTGGGCACCGCAGACCTAAGCTTGTTTAACTCCTACCTCTTAAAGGGACCGAGAAAAAATGACCTTTTCTGCACTCCAATGTAAGTCAATGGGGCGATTTTTTGGCTATGTGCTAGAAATGAAATTCAGTGCGGATTGGATGACAGGCACCCTAGGCACCCAGGATCGGCTTTAGTTTCACGTGTATCTCTTAAGCCGGCAGAGAAAACCCACCTGATATGCGCTCCACACAATTGAATAGAGACGCCGTTGATTTTCTATGGGAATTGCAGAAATGACTTCTAAGCCTCAAAATAATGACTTTTTTTCCTAAGGTGGTAGGAATGAAACTCAGTGCGGGCTGGATGGGGTCCCCCCTGGGCACCGCAGACCTAAGCTTGTTTAACTCCTACCTCTTAAAGGGACCGAGAAAAAATGACCTTTTCTGCACTCCAATGTAAGTCAATGGGGCGATTTTTTGGCTATGTGCTAGAAATGAAATTCAGTGCGGATTGGATGACAGGCACCCTAGGCACCCAGGATCGGCTTTAGTTTCACGTGTATCTCTTAAGCCGGCAGAGAAAACCCACCTGATATGCGCTCCACACAATTGAATAGAGACGCCGTTGATTTTCTATGGGAATTGCAGAAATGACTTCTAAGCCTCAAAATAATGACTTTTTTTCCTAAGGTGGTAGGAATGAAACTCAGTGCGGGCTGGATGGGGTCCCCCCTGGGCACCGCAGACCTAAGCTTGTTTAACTCCTACCTCTTAAAGGGACCGAGAAAAAATGACCTTTTCTGCACTCCAATGTAAGTCAATGGGGCGATTTTTTGGCTATGTGCTAGAAATGAAATTCAGTGCGGATTGGATGACAGGCACCCTAGGCACCCAGGATCGGCTTTAGTTTCACGTGTATCTCTTAAGCCGGCAGAGAAAACCCACCTGATATGCGCTCCACACAATTGAATAGAGACGCCGTTGATTTTCTATGGGAATTGCAGAAATGACTTCTAAGCCTCAAAATAATGACTTTTTTTCCTAAGGTGGTAGGAATGAAACTCAGTGCGGGCTGGATGGGGTCCCCCCTGGGCACCGCAGACCTAAGCTTGTTTAACTCCTACCTCTTAAAGGGACCGAGAAAAAATGACCTTTTCTGCACTCCAATGTAAGTCAATGGGGCGATTTTTTGGCTATGTGCTAGAAATGAAATTCAGTGCGGATTGGATGACAGGCACCCTAGGCACCCAGGATCGGCTTTAGTTTCACGTGTATCTCTTAAGCCGGCAGAGAAAACCCACCTGATATGCGCTCCACACAATTGAATAGAGACGCCGTTGATTTTCTATGGGAATTGCAGAAATGACTTCTAAGCCTCAAAATAATGACTTTTTTTCCTAAGGTGGTAGGAATGAAACTCAGTGCGGGCTGGATGGGGTCCCCCCTGGGCACCGCAGACCTAAGCTTGTTTAACTCCTACCTCTTAAAGGGACCGAGAAAAAATGACCTTTTCTGCACTCCAATGTAAGTCAATGGGGCGATTTTTTGGCTATGTGCTAGAAATGAAATTCAGTGCGGATTGGATGACAGGCACCCTAGGCACCCAGGATCGGCTTTAGTTTCACGTGTATCTCTTAAGCCGGCAGAGAAAACCCACCTGATATGCGCTCCACACAATTGAATAGAGACGCCGTTGATTTTCTATGGGAATTGCAGAAATGACTTCTAAGCCTCAAAATAATGACTTTTTTTCCTAAGGTGGTAGGAATGAAACTCAGTGCGGGCTGGATGGGGTCCCCCCTGGGCACCGCAGACCTAAGCTTGTTTAACTCCTACCTCTTAAAGGGACCGAGAAAAAATGACCTTTTCTGCACTCCAATGTAAGTCAATGGGGCGATTTTTTGGCTATGTGCTAGAAATGAAATTCAGTGCGGATTGGATGACAGGCACCCTAGGCACCCAGGATCGGCTTTAGTTTCACGTGTATCTCTTAAGCCGGCAGAGAAAACCCACCTGATATGCGCTCCACACAATTGAATAGAGACGCCGTTGATTTTCTATGGGAATTGCAGAAATGACTTCTAAGCCTCAAAATAATGACTTTTTTTCCTAAGGTGGTAGGAATGAAACTCAGTGCGGGCTGGATGGGGTCCCCCCTGGGCACCGCAGACCTAAGCTTGTTTAACTCCTACCTCTTAAAGGGACCGAGAAAAAATGACCTTTTCTGCACTCCAATGTAAGTCAATGGGGCGATTTTTTGGCTATGTGCTAGAAATGAAATTCAGTGCGGATTGGATGACAGGCACCCTAGGCACCCAGGATCGGCTTTAGTTTCACGTGTATCTCTTAAGCCGGCAGAGAAAACCCACCTGATATGCGCTCCACACAATTGAATAGAGACGCCGTTGATTTTCTATGGGAATTGCAGAAATGACTTCTAAGCCTCAAAATAATGACTTTTTTTCCTAAGGTGGTAGGAATGAAACTCAGTGCGGGCTGGATGGGGTCCCCCCTGGGCACCGCAGACCTAAGCTTGTTTAACTCCTACCTCTTAAAGGGACCGAGAAAAAATGACCTTTTCTGCACTCCAATGTAAGTCAATGGGGCGATTTTTTGGCTATGTGCTAGAAATGAAATTCAGTGCGGATTGGATGACAGGCACCCTAGGCACCCAGGATCGGCTTTAGTTTCACGTGTATCTCTTAAGCCGGCAGAGAAAACCCACCTGATATGCGCTCCACACAATTGAATAGAGACGCCGTTGATTTTCTATGGGAATTGCAGAAATGACTTCTAAGCCTCAAAATAATGACTTTTTTTCCTAAGGTGGTAGGAATGAAACTCAGTGCGGGCTGGATGGGGTCCCCCCTGGGCACCGCAGACCTAAGCTTGTTTAACTCCTACCTCTTAAAGGGACCGAGAAAAAATGACCTTTTCTGCACTCCAATGTAAGTCAATGGGGCGATTTTTTGGCTATGTGCTAGAAATGAAATTCAGTGCGGATTGGATGACAGGCACCCTAGGCACCCAGGATCGGCTTTAGTTTCACGTGTATCTCTTAAGCCGGCAGAGAAAACCCACCTGATATGCGCTCCACACAATTGAATAGAGACGCCGTTGATTTTCTATGGGAATTGCAGAAATGACTTCTAAGCCTCAAAATAATGACTTTTTTTCCTAAGGTGGTAGGAATGAAACTCAGTGCGGGCTGGATGGGGTCCCCCCTGGGCACCGCAGACCTAAGCTTGTTTAACTCCTACCTCTTAAAGGGACCGAGAAAAAATGACCTTTTCTGCACTCCAATGTAAGTCAATGGGGCGATTTTTTGGCTATGTGCTAGAAATGAAATTCAGTGCGGATTGGATGACAGGCACCCTAGGCACCCAGGATCGGCTTTAGTTTCACGTGTATCTCTTAAGCCGGCAGAGAAAACCCACCTGATATGCGCTCCACACAATTGAATAGAGACGCCGTTGATTTTCTATGGGAATTGCAGAAATGACTTCTAAGCCTCAAAATAATGACTTTTTTTCCTAAGGTGGTAGGAATGAAACTCAGTGCGGGCTGGATGGGGTCCCCCCTGGGCACCGCAGACCTAAGCTTGTTTAACTCCTACCTCTTAAAGGGACCGAGAAAAAATGACCTTTTCTGCACTCCAATGTAAGTCAATGGGGCGATTTTTTGGCTATGTGCTAGAAATGAAATTCAGTGCGGATTGGATGACAGGCACCCTAGGCACCCAGGATCGGCTTTAGTTTCACGTGTATCTCTTAAGCCGGCAGAGAAAACCCACCTGATATGCGCTCCACACAATTGAATAGAGACGCCGTTGATTTTCTATGGGAATTGCAGAAATGACTTCTAAGCCTCAAAATAATGACTTTTTTTCCTAAGGTGGTAGGAATGAAACTCAGTGCGGGCTGGATGGGGTCCCCCCTGGGCACCGCAGACCTAAGCTTGTTTAACTCCTACCTCTTAAAGGGACCGAGAAAAAATGACCTTTTCTGCACTCCAATGTAAGTCAATGGGGCGATTTTTTGGCTATGTGCTAGAAATGAAATTCAGTGCGGATTGGATGACAGGCACCCTAGGCACCCAGGATCGGCTTTAGTTTCACGTGTATCTCTTAAGCCGGCAGAGAAAACCCACCTGATATGCGCTCCACACAATTGAATAGAGACGCCGTTGATTTTCTATGGGAATTGCAGAAATGACTTCTAAGCCTCAAAATAATGACTTTTTTTCCTAAGGTGGTAGGAATGAAACTCAGTGCGGGCTGGATGGGGTCCCCCCTGGGCACCGCAGACCTAAGCTTGTTTAACTCCTACCTCTTAAAGGGACCGAGAAAAAATGACCTTTTCTGCACTCCAATGTAAGTCAATGGGGCGATTTTTTGGCTATGTGCTAGAAATGAAATTCAGTGCGGATTGGATGACAGGCACCCTAGGCACCCAGGATCGGCTTTAGTTTCACGTGTATCTCTTAAGCCGGCAGAGAAAACCCACCTGATATGCGCTCCACACAATTGAATAGAGACGCCGTTGATTTTCTATGGGAATTGCAGAAATGACTTCTAAGCCTCAAAATAATGACTTTTTTTCCTAAGGTGGTAGGAATGAAACTCAGTGCGGGCTGGATGGGGTCCCCCCTGGGCACCGCAGACCTAAGCTTGTTTAACTCCTACCTCTTAAAGGGACCGAGAAAAAATGACCTTTTCTGCACTCCAATGTAAGTCAATGGGGCGATTTTTTGGCTATGTGCTAGAAATGAAATTCAGTGCGGATTGGATGACAGGCACCCTAGGCACCCAGGATCGGCTTTAGTTTCACGTGTATCTCTTAAGCCGGCAGAGAAAACCCACCTGATATGCGCTCCACACAATTGAATAGAGACGCCGTTGATTTTCTATGGGAATTGCAGAAATGACTTCTAAGCCTCAAAATAATGACTTTTTTTCCTAAGGTGGTAGGAATGAAACTCAGTGCGGGCTGGATGGGGTCCCCCCTGGGCACCGCAGACCTAAGCTTGTTTAACTCCTACCTCTTAAAGGGACCGAGAAAAAATGACCTTTTCTGCACTCCAATGTAAGTCAATGGGGCGATTTTTTGGCTATGTGCTAGAAATGAAATTCAGTGCGGATTGGATGACAGGCACCCTAGGCACCCAGGATCGGCTTTAGTTTCACGTGTATCTCTTAAGCCGGCAGAGAAAACCCACCTGATATGCGCTCCACACAATTGAATAGAGACGCCGTTGATTTTCTATGGGAATTGCAGAAATGACTTCTAAGCCTCAAAATAATGACTTTTTTTCCTAAGGTGGTAGGAATGAAACTCAGTGCGGGCTGGATGGGGTCCCCCCTGGGCACCGCAGACCTAAGCTTGTTTAACTCCTACCTCTTAAAGGGACCGAGAAAAAATGACCTTTTCTGCACTCCAATGTAAGTCAATGGGGCGATTTTTTGGCTATGTGCTAGAAATGAAATTCAGTGCGGATTGGATGACAGGCACCCTAGGCACCCAGGATCGGCTTTAGTTTCACGTGTATCTCTTAAGCCGGCAGAGAAAACCCACCTGATATGCGCTCCACACAATTGAATAGAGACGCCGTTGATTTTCTATGGGAATTGCAGAAATGACTTCTAAGCCTCAAAATAATGACTTTTTTTCCTAAGGTGGTAGGAATGAAACTCAGTGCGGGCTGGATGGGGTCCCCCCTGGGCACCGCAGACCTAAGCTTGTTTAACTCCTACCTCTTAAAGGGACCGAGAAAAAATGACCTTTTCTGCACTCCAATGTAAGTCAATGGGGCGATTTTTTGGCTATGTGCTAGAAATGAAATTCAGTGCGGATTGGATGACAGGCACCCTAGGCACCCAGGATCGGCTTTAGTTTCACGTGTATCTCTTAAGCCGGCAGAGAAAACCCACCTGATATGCGCTCCACACAATTGAATAGAGACGCCGTTGATTTTCTATGGGAATTGCAGAAATGACTTCTAAGCCTCAAAATAATGACTTTTTTTCCTAAGGTGGTAGGAATGAAACTCAGTGCGGGCTGGATGGGGTCCCCCCTGGGCACCGCAGACCTAAGCTTGTTTAACTCCTACCTCTTAAAGGGACCGAGAAAAAATGACCTTTTCTGCACTCCAATGTAAGTCAATGGGGCGATTTTTTGGCTATGTGCTAGAAATGAAATTCAGTGCGGATTGGATGACAGGCACCCTAGGCACCCAGGATCGGCTTTAGTTTCACGTGTATCTCTTAAGCCGGCAGAGAAAACCCACCTGATATGCGCTCCACACAATTGAATAGAGACGCCGTTGATTTTCTATGGGAATTGCAGAAATGACTTCTAAGCCTCAAAATAATGACTTTTTTTCCTAAGGTGGTAGGAATGAAACTCAGTGCGGGCTGGATGGGGTCCCCCCTGGGCACCGCAGACCTAAGCTTGTTTAACTCCTACCTCTTAAAGGGACCGAGAAAAAATGACCTTTTCTGCACTCCAATGTAAGTCAATGGGGCGATTTTTTGGCTATGTGCTAGAAATGAAATTCAGTGCGGATTGGATGACAGGCACCCTAGGCACCCAGGATCGGCTTTAGTTTCACGTGTATCTCTTAAGCCGGCAGAGAAAACCCACCTGATATGCGCTCCACACAATTGAATAGAGACGCCGTTGATTTTCTATGGGAATTGCAGAAATGACTTCTAAGCCTCAAAATAATGACTTTTTTTCCTAAGGTGGTAGGAATGAAACTCAGTGCGGGCTGGATGGGGTCCCCCCTGGGCACCGCAGACCTAAGCTTGTTTAACTCCTACCTCTTAAAGGGACCGAGAAAAAATGACCTTTTCTGCACTCCAATGTAAGTCAATGGGGCGATTTTTTGGCTATGTGCTAGAAATGAAATTCAGTGCGGATTGGATGACAGGCACCCTAGGCACCCAGGATCGGCTTTAGTTTCACGTGTATCTCTTAAGCCGGCAGAGAAAACCCACCTGATATGCGCTCCACACAATTGAATAGAGACGCCGTTGATTTTCTATGGGAATTGCAGAAATGACTTCTAAGCCTCAAAATAATGACTTTTTTTCCTAAGGTGGTAGGAATGAAACTCAGTGCGGGCTGGATGGGGTCCCCCCTGGGCACCGCAGACCTAAGCTTGTTTAACTCCTACCTCTTAAAGGGACCGAGAAAAAATGACCTTTTCTGCACTCCAATGTAAGTCAATGGGGCGATTTTTTGGCTATGTGCTAGAAATGAAATTCAGTGCGGATTGGATGACAGGCACCCTAGGCACCCAGGATCGGCTTTAGTTTCACGTGTATCTCTTAAGCCGGCAGAGAAAACCCACCTGATATGCGCTCCACACAATTGAATAGAGACGCCGTTGATTTTCTATGGGAATTGCAGAAATGACTTCTAAGCCTCAAAATAATGACTTTTTTTCCTAAGGTGGTAGGAATGAAACTCAGTGCGGGCTGGATGGGGTCCCCCCTGGGCACCGCAGACCTAAGCTTGTTTAACTCCTACCTCTTAAAGGGACCGAGAAAAAATGACCTTTTCTGCACTCCAATGTAAGTCAATGGGGCGATTTTTTGGCTATGTGCTAGAAATGAAATTCAGTGCGGATTGGATGACAGGCACCCTAGGCACCCAGGATCGGCTTTAGTTTCACGTGTATCTCTTAAGCCGGCAGAGAAAACCCACCTGATATGCGCTCCACACAATTGAATAGAGACGCCGTTGATTTTCTATGGGAATTGCAGAAATGACTTCTAAGCCTCAAAATAATGACTTTTTTTCCTAAGGTGGTAGGAATGAAACTCAGTGCGGGCTGGATGGGGTCCCCCCTGGGCACCGCAGACCTAAGCTTGTTTAACTCCTACCTCTTAAAGGGACCGAGAAAAAATGACCTTTTCTGCACTCCAATGTAAGTCAATGGGGCGATTTTTTGGCTATGTGCTAGAAATGAAATTCAGTGCGGATTGGATGACAGGCACCCTAGGCACCCAGGATCGGCTTTAGTTTCACGTGTATCTCTTAAGCCGGCAGAGAAAACCCACCTGATATGCGCTCCACACAATTGAATAGAGACGCCGTTGATTTTCTATGGGAATTGCAGAAATGACTTCTAAGCCTCAAAATAATGACTTTTTTTCCTAAGGTGGTAGGAATGAAACTCAGTGCGGGCTGGATGGGGTCCCCCCTGGGCACCGCAGACCTAAGCTTGTTTAACTCCTACCTCTTAAAGGGACCGAGAAAAAATGACCTTTTCTGCACTCCAATGTAAGTCAATGGGGCGATTTTTTGGCTATGTGCTAGAAATGAAATTCAGTGCGGATTGGATGACAGGCACCCTAGGCACCCAGGATCGGCTTTAGTTTCACGTGTATCTCTTAAGCCGGCAGAGAAAACCCACCTGATATGCGCTCCACACAATTGAATAGAGACGCCGTTGATTTTCTATGGGAATTGCAGAAATGACTTCTAAGCCTCAAAATAATGACTTTTTTTCCTAAGGTGGTAGGAATGAAACTCAGTGCGGGCTGGATGGGGTCCCCCCTGGGCACCGCAGACCTAAGCTTGTTTAACTCCTACCTCTTAAAGGGACCGAGAAAAAATGACCTTTTCTGCACTCCAATGTAAGTCAATGGGGCGATTTTTTGGCTATGTGCTAGAAATGAAATTCAGTGCGGATTGGATGACAGGCACCCTAGGCACCCAGGATCGGCTTTAGTTTCACGTGTATCTCTTAAGCCGGCAGAGAAAACCCACCTGATATGCGCTCCACACAATTGAATAGAGACGCCGTTGATTTTCTATGGGAATTGCAGAAATGACTTCTAAGCCTCAAAATAATGACTTTTTTTCCTAAGGTGGTAGGAATGAAACTCAGTGCGGGCTGGATGGGGTCCCCCCTGGGCACCGCAGACCTAAGCTTGTTTAACTCCTACCTCTTAAAGGGACCGAGAAAAAATGACCTTTTCTGCACTCCAATGTAAGTCAATGGGGCGATTTTTTGGCTATGTGCTAGAAATGAAATTCAGTGCGGATTGGATGACAGGCACCCTAGGCACCCAGGATCGGCTTTAGTTTCACGTGTATCTCTTAAGCCGGCAGAGAAAACCCACCTGATATGCGCTCCACACAATTGAATAGAGACGCCGTTGATTTTCTATGGGAATTGCAGAAATGACTTCTAAGCCTCAAAATAATGACTTTTTTTCCTAAGGTGGTAGGAATGAAACTCAGTGCGGGCTGGATGGGGTCCCCCCTGGGCACCGCAGACCTAAGCTTGTTTAACTCCTACCTCTTAAAGGGACCGAGAAAAAATGACCTTTTCTGCACTCCAATGTAAGTCAATGGGGCGATTTTTTGGCTATGTGCTAGAAATGAAATTCAGTGCGGATTGGATGACAGGCACCCTAGGCACCCAGGATCGGCTTTAGTTTCACGTGTATCTCTTAAGCCGGCAGAGAAAACCCACCTGATATGCGCTCCACACAATTGAATAGAGACGCCGTTGATTTTCTATGGGAATTGCAGAAATGACTTCTAAGCCTCAAAATAATGACTTTTTTTCCTAAGGTGGTAGGAATGAAACTCAGTGCGGGCTGGATGGGGTCCCCCCTGGGCACCGCAGACCTAAGCTTGTTTAACTCCTACCTCTTAAAGGGACCGAGAAAAAATGACCTTTTCTGCACTCCAATGTAAGTCAATGGGGCGATTTTTTGGCTATGTGCTAGAAATGAAATTCAGTGCGGATTGGATGACAGGCACCCTAGGCACCCAGGATCGGCTTTAGTTTCACGTGTATCTCTTAAGCCGGCAGAGAAAACCCACCTGATATGCGCTCCACACAATTGAATAGAGACGCCGTTGATTTTCTATGGGAATTGCAGAAATGACTTCTAAGCCTCAAAATAATGACTTTTTTTCCTAAGGTGGTAGGAATGAAACTCAGTGCGGGCTGGATGGGGTCCCCCCTGGGCACCGCAGACCTAAGCTTGTTTAACTCCTACCTCTTAAAGGGACCGAGAAAAAATGACCTTTTCTGCACTCCAATGTAAGTCAATGGGGCGATTTTTTGGCTATGTGCTAGAAATGAAATTCAGTGCGGATTGGATGACAGGCACCCTAGGCACCCAGGATCGGCTTTAGTTTCACGTGTATCTCTTAAGCCGGCAGAGAAAACCCACCTGATATGCGCTCCACACAATTGAATAGAGACGCCGTTGATTTTCTATGGGAATTGCAGAAATGACTTCTAAGCCTCAAAATAATGACTTTTTTTCCTAAGGTGGTAGGAATGAAACTCAGTGCGGGCTGGATGGGGTCCCCCCTGGGCACCGCAGACCTAAGCTTGTTTAACTCCTACCTCTTAAAGGGACCGAGAAAAAATGACCTTTTCTGCACTCCAATGTAAGTCAATGGGGCGATTTTTTGGCTATGTGCTAGAAATGAAATTCAGTGCGGATTGGATGACAGGCACCCTAGGCACCCAGGATCGGCTTTAGTTTCACGTGTATCTCTTAAGCCGGCAGAGAAAACCCACCTGATATGCGCTCCACACAATTGAATAGAGACGCCGTTGATTTTCTATGGGAATTGCAGAAATGACTTCTAAGCCTCAAAATAATGACTTTTTTTCCTAAGGTGGTAGGAATGAAACTCAGTGCGGGCTGGATGGGGTCCCCCCTGGGCACCGCAGACCTAAGCTTGTTTAACTCCTACCTCTTAAAGGGACCGAGAAAAAATGACCTTTTCTGCACTCCAATGTAAGTCAATGGGGCGATTTTTTGGCTATGTGCTAGAAATGAAATTCAGTGCGGATTGGATGACAGGCACCCTAGGCACCCAGGATCGGCTTTAGTTTCACGTGTATCTCTTAAGCCGGCAGAGAAAACCCACCTGATATGCGCTCCACACAATTGAATAGAGACGCCGTTGATTTTCTATGGGAATTGCAGAAATGACTTCTAAGCCTCAAAATAATGACTTTTTTTCCTAAGGTGGTAGGAATGAAACTCAGTGCGGGCTGGATGGGGTCCCCCCTGGGCACCGCAGACCTAAGCTTGTTTAACTCCTACCTCTTAAAGGGACCGAGAAAAAATGACCTTTTCTGCACTCCAATGTAAGTCAATGGGGCGATTTTTTGGCTATGTGCTAGAAATGAAATTCAGTGCGGATTGGATGACAGGCACCCTAGGCACCCAGGATCGGCTTTAGTTTCACGTGTATCTCTTAAGCCGGCAGAGAAAACCCACCTGATATGCGCTCCACACAATTGAATAGAGACGCCGTTGATTTTCTATGGGAATTGCAGAAATGACTTCTAAGCCTCAAAATAATGACTTTTTTTCCTAAGGTGGTAGGAATGAAACTCAGTGCGGGCTGGATGGGGTCCCCCCTGGGCACCGCAGACCTAAGCTTGTTTAACTCCTACCTCTTAAAGGGACCGAGAAAAAATGACCTTTTCTGCACTCCAATGTAAGTCAATGGGGCGATTTTTTGGCTATGTGCTAGAAATGAAATTCAGTGCGGATTGGATGACAGGCACCCTAGGCACCCAGGATCGGCTTTAGTTTCACGTGTATCTCTTAAGCCGGCAGAGAAAACCCACCTGATATGCGCTCCACACAATTGAATAGAGACGCCGTTGATTTTCTATGGGAATTGCAGAAATGACTTCTAAGCCTCAAAATAATGACTTTTTTTCCTAAGGTGGTAGGAATGAAACTCAGTGCGGGCTGGATGGGGTCCCCCCTGGGCACCGCAGACCTAAGCTTGTTTAACTCCTACCTCTTAAAGGGACCGAGAAAAAATGACCTTTTCTGCACTCCAATGTAAGTCAATGGGGCGATTTTTTGGCTATGTGCTAGAAATGAAATTCAGTGCGGATTGGATGACAGGCACCCTAGGCACCCAGGATCGGCTTTAGTTTCACGTGTATCTCTTAAGCCGGCAGAGAAAACCCACCTGATATGCGCTCCACACAATTGAATAGAGACGCCGTTGATTTTCTATGGGAATTGCAGAAATGACTTCTAAGCCTCAAAATAATGACTTTTTTTCCTAAGGTGGTAGGAATGAAACTCAGTGCGGGCTGGATGGGGTCCCCCCTGGGCACCGCAGACCTAAGCTTGTTTAACTCCTACCTCTTAAAGGGACCGAGAAAAAATGACCTTTTCTGCACTCCAATGTAAGTCAATGGGGCGATTTTTTGGCTATGTGCTAGAAATGAAATTCAGTGCGGATTGGATGACAGGCACCCTAGGCACCCAGGATCGGCTTTAGTTTCACGTGTATCTCTTAAGCCGGCAGAGAAAACCCACCTGATATGCGCTCCACACAATTGAATAGAGACGCCGTTGATTTTCTATGGGAATTGCAGAAATGACTTCTAAGCCTCAAAATAATGACTTTTTTTCCTAAGGTGGTAGGAATGAAACTCAGTGCGGGCTGGATGGGGTCCCCCCTGGGCACCGCAGACCTAAGCTTGTTTAACTCCTACCTCTTAAAGGGACCGTGAAAAAATGACCTTTTCTGCACTCCAATGTAAGTCAATGGGGCGATTTTTTGGCTATGTGCTAGAAATGAAATTCAGTGCGGATTGGATGACAGGCACCCTAGGCACCCAGGATCGGCTTTAGTTTCACGTGTATCTCTTAAGCCGGCAGAGAAAACCCACCTGATATGCGCTCCACACAATTGAATAGAGACGCCGTTGATTTTCTATGGGAATTGCAGAAATGACTTCTAAGCCTCAAAATAATGACTTTTTTTCCTAAGGTGGTAGGAATGAAACTCAGTGCGGGCTGGATGGGGTCCCCCCTGGGCACCGCAGACCTAAGCTTGTTTAACTCCTACCTCTTAAAGGGACCGAGAAAAAATGACCTTTTCTGCACTCCAATGTAAGTCAATGGGGCGATTTTTTGGCTATGTGCTAGAAATGAAATTCAGTGCGGATTGGATGACAGGCACCCTAGGCACCCAGGATCGGCTTTAGTTTCACGTGTATCTCTTAAGCCGGCAGAGAAAACCCACCTGATATGCGCTCCACACAATTGAATAGAGACGCCGTTGATTTTCTATGGGAATTGCAGAAATGACTTCTAAGCCTCAAAATAATGACTTTTTTTCCTAAGGTGGTAGGAATGAAACTCAGTGCGGGCTGGATGGGGTCCCCCCTGGGCACCGCAGACCTAAGCTTGTTTAACTCCTACCTCTTAAAGGGACCGAGAAAAAATGACCTTTTCTGCACTCCAATGTAAGTCAATGGGGCGATTTTTTGGCTATGTGCTAGAAATGAAATTCAGTGCGGATTGGATGACAGGCACCCTAGGCACCCAGGATCGGCTTTAGTTTCACGTGTATCTCTTAAGCCGGCAGAGAAAACCCACCTGATATGCGCTCCACACAATTGAATAGAGACGCCGTTGATTTTCTATGGGAATTGCAGAAATGACTTCTAAGCCTCAAAATAATGACTTTTTTTCCTAAGGTGGTAGGAATGAAACTCAGTGCGGGCTGGATGGGGTCCCCCCTGGGCACCGCAGACCTAAGCTTGTTTAACTCCTACCTCTTAAAGGGACCGAGAAAAAATGACCTTTTCTGCACTCCAATGTAAGTCAATGGGGCGATTTTTTGGCTATGTGCTAGAAATGAAATTCAGTGCGGATTGGATGACAGGCACCCTAGGCACCCAGGATCGGCTTTAGTTTCACGTGTATCTCTTAAGCCGGCAGAGAAAACCCACCTGATATGCGCTCCACACAATTGAATAGAGACGCCGTTGATTTTCTATGGGAATTGCAGAAATGACTTCTAAGCCTCAAAATAATGACTTTTTTTCCTAAGGTGGTAGGAATGAAACTCAGTGCGGGCTGGATGGGGTCCCCCCTGGGCACCGCAGACCTAAGCTTGTTTAACTCCTACCTCTTAAAGGGACCGAGAAAAAATGACCTTTTCTGCACTCCAATGTAAGTCAATGGGGCGATTTTTTGGCTATGTGCTAGAAATGAAATTCAGTGCGGATTGGATGACAGGCACCCTAGGCACCCAGGATCGGCTTTAGTTTCACGTGTATCTCTTAAGCCGGCAGAGAAAACCCACCTGATATGCGCTCCACACAATTGAATAGAGACGCCGTTGATTTTCTATGGGAATTGCAGAAATGACTTCTAAGCCTCAAAATAATGACTTTTTTTCCTAAGGTGGTAGGAATGAAACTCAGTGCGGGCTGGATGGGGTCCCCCCTGGGCACCGCAGACCTAAGCTTGTTTAACTCCTACCTCTTAAAGGGACCGAGAAAAAATGACCTTTTCTGCACTCCAATGTAAGTCAATGGGGCGATTTTTTGGCTATGTGCTAGAAATGAAATTCAGTGCGGATTGGATGACAGGCACCCTAGGCACCCAGGATCGGCTTTAGTTTCACGTGTATCTCTTAAGCCGGCAGAGAAAACCCACCTGATATGCGCTCCACACAATTGAATAGAGACGCCGTTGATTTTCTATGGGAATTGCAGAAATGACTTCTAAGCCTCAAAATAATGACTTTTTTTCCTAAGGTGGTAGGAATGAAACTCAGTGCGGGCTGGATGGGGTCCCCCCTGGGCACCGCAGACCTAAGCTTGTTTAACTCCTACCTCTTAAAGGGACCGAGAAAAAATGACCTTTTCTGCACTCCAATGTAAGTCAATGGGGCGATTTTTTGGCTATGTGCTAGAAATGAAATTCAGTGCGGATTGGATGACAGGCACCCTAGGCACCCAGGATCGGCTTTAGTTTCACGTGTATCTCTTAAGCCGGCAGAGAAAACCCACCTGATATGCGCTCCACACAATTGAATAGAGACGCCGTTGATTTTCTATGGGAATTGCAGAAATGACTTCTAAGCCTCAAAATAATGACTTTTTTTCCTAAGGTGGTAGGAATGAAACTCAGTGCGGGCTGGATGGGGTCCCCCCTGGGCACCGCAGACCTAAGCTTGTTTAACTCCTACCTCTTAAAGGGACCGAGAAAAAATGACCTTTTCTGCACTCCAATGTAAGTCAATGGGGCGATTTTTTGGCTATGTGCTAGAAATGAAATTCAGTGCGGATTGGATGACAGGCACCCTAGGCACCCAGGATCGGCTTTAGTTTCACGTGTATCTCTTAAGCCGGCAGAGAAAACCCACCTGATATGCGCTCCACACAATTGAATAGAGACGCCGTTGATTTTCTATGGGAATTGCAGAAATGACTTCTAAGCCTCAAAATAATGACTTTTTTTCCTAAGGTGGTAGGAATGAAACTCAGTGCGGGCTGGATGGGGTTCCCCCTGGGCACCGCAGACCTAAGCTTGTTTAACTCCTACCTCTTAAAGGGACCGAGAAAAAATGACCTTTTCTGCACTCCAATGTAAGTCAATGGGGCGATTTTTTGGCTATGTGCTAGAAATGAAATGCAGTGCGGATTGGATGACAGGCACCCTAGGCACCCAGGATCGGCTTTAGTTTCACGTGTATCTCTTAAGCCGGCAGAGAAAACCCACCTGATATGCGCTCCACACAATTGAATAGAGACGCCGTTGATTTTCTATGGGAATTGCAGAAATGACTTCTAAGCCTCTAAATAATGACTTTTTTTCCTAAGGTGGTAGGAATGAAACTCAGTGCGGGCTGGATGGGGTCCCCCCTGGGCACCGCAGACCTAAGCTTGTTTAACTCCTACCTCTTAAAGGGACCGAGAAAAAATGACCTTTTCTGCACTCCAATGTAAGTCAATGGGGCGATTTTTTGGCTATGTGCTAGAAATGAAATTCAGTGCGGATTGGATGACAGGCACCCTAGGCACCCAGGATCGGCTTTAGTTTCACGTGTATCTCTTAAGCCGGCAGAGAAAACCCACCTGATATGCGCTCCACACAATTGAATAGAGACGCCGTTGATTTTCTATGGGAATTGCAGAAATGACTTCTAAGCCTCAAAATAATGACTTTTTTTCCTAAGGTGGTAGGAATGAAACTCAGTGCGGGCTGGATGGGGTCCCCCCTGGGCACCGCAGACCTAAGCTTGTTTAACTCCTACCTCTTAAAGGGACCGAGAAAAAATGACCTTTTCTGCACTCCAATGTAAGTCAATGGGGCGATTTTTTGGCTATGTGCTAGTAATGAAATTCAGTGCGGATTGGATGACAGGCACCCTAGGCACCCAGGATCGGCTTTAGTTTCACGTGTATCTCTTAAGCCGGCAGAGAAAACCCACCTGATATGCGCTCCACACAATTGAATAGAGACGCCGTTGATTTTCTATGGGAATTGCAGAAATGACTTCTAAGCCTCAAAATAATGACTTTTTTTCCTAAGGTGGTAGGAATGAAACTCAGTGCGGGCTGGATGGGGTCCCCCCTGGGCACCGCAGACCTAAGCTTGTTTAACTCCTACCTCTTAAAGGGACCGAGAAAAAATGACCTTTTCTGCACTCCAATGTAAGTCAATGGGGCGATTTTTTGGCTATGTGCTAGAAATGAAATTCAGTGCGGATTGGATGACAGGCACCCTAGGCACCCAGGATCGGCTTTAGTTTCACGTGTATCTCTTAAGCCGGCAGAGAAAACCCACCTGATATGCGCTCCACACAATTGAATAGAGACGCCGTTGATTTTCTATGGGAATTGCAGAAATGACTTCTAAGCCTCAAAATAATGACTTTTTTTCCTAAGGTGGTAGGAATGAAACTCAGTGCGGGCTGGATGGGGTCCCCCCTGGGCACCGCAGACCTAAGCTTGTTTAACTCCTACCTCTTAAAGGGACCGAGAAAAAATGACCTTTTCTGCACTCCAATGTAAGTCAATGGGGCGATTTTTTGGCTATGTGCTAGAAATGAAATTCAGTGCGGATTGGATGACAGGCACCCTAGGCACCCAGGATCGGCTTTAGTTTCACGTGTATCTCTTAAGCCGGCAGAGAAAACCCACCTGATATGCGCTCCACACAATTGAATAGAGACGCCGTTGATTTTCTATGGGAATTGCAGAAATGACTTCTAAGCCTCAAAATAATGACTTTTTTTCCTAAGGTGGTAGGAATGAAACTCAGTGCGGGCTGGATGGGGTCCCCCCTGGGCACCGCAGACCTAAGCTTGTTTAACTCCTACCTCTTAAAGGGACCGAGAAAAAATGACCTTTTCTGCACTCCAATGTAAGTCAATGGGGCGATTTTTTGGCTATGTGCTAGAAATGAAATTCAGTGCGGATTGGATGACAGGCACCCTAGGCACCCAGGATCGGCTTTAGTTTCACGTGTATCTCTTAAGCCGGCAGAGAAAACCCACCTGATATGCGCTCCACACAATTGAATAGAGACGCCGTTGATTTTCTATGGGAATTGCAGAAATGACTTCTAAGCCTCAAAATAATGACTTTTTTTCCTAAGGTGGTAGGAATGAAACTCAGTGCGGGCTGGATGGGGTCCCCCCTGGGCACCGCAGACCTAAGCTTGTTTAACTCCTACCTCTTAAAGGGACCGAGAAAAAATGACCTTTTCTGCACTCCAATGTAAGTCAATGGGGCGATTTTTTGGCTATGTGCTAGAAATGAAATTCAGTGCGGATTGGATGACAGGCACCCTAGGCACCCAGGATCGGCTTTAGTTTCACGTGTATCTCTTAAGCCGGCAGAGAAAACCCACCTGATATGCGCTCCACACAATTGAATAGAGACGCCGTTGATTTTCTATGGGAATTGCAGAAATGACTTCTAAGCCTCAAAATAATGACTTTTTTTCCTAAGGTGGTAGGAATGAAACTCAGTGCGGGCTGGATGGGGTCCCCCCTGGGCACCGCAGACCTAAGCTTGTTTAACTCCTACCTCTTAAAGGGACCGAGAAAAAATGACCTTTTCTGCACTCCAATGTAAGTCAATGGGGCGATTTTTTGGCTATGTGCTAGAAATGAAATTCAGTGCGGATTGGATGACAGGCACCCTAGGCACCCAGGATCGGCTTTAGTTTCACGTGTATCTCTTAAGCCGGCAGAGAAAACCCACCTGATATGCGCTCCACACAATTGAATAGAGACGCCGTTGATTTTCTATGGGAATTGCAGAAATGACTTCTAAGCCTCAAAATAATGACTTTTTTTCCTAAGGTGGTAGGAATGAAACTCAGTGCGGGCTGGATGGGGTCCCCCCTGGGCACCGCAGACCTAAGCTTGTTTAACTCCTACCTCTTAAAGGGACCGAGAAAAAATGACCTTTTCTGCACTCCAATGTAAGTCAATGGGGCGATTTTTTGGCTATGTGCTAGAAATGAAATTCAGTGCGGATTGGATGACAGGCACCCTAGGCACCCAGGATCGGCTTTAGTTTCACGTGTATCTCTTAAGCCGGCAGAGAAAACCCACCTGATATGCGCTCCACACAATTGAATAGAGACGCCGTTGATTTTCTATGGGAATTGCAGAAATGACTTCTAAGCCTCAAAATAATGACTTTTTTTCCTAAGGTGGTAGGAATGAAACTCAGTGCGGGCTGGATGGGGTCCCCCCTGGGCACCGCAGACCTAAGCTTGTTTAACTCCTACCTCTTAAAGGGACCGAGAAAAAATGACCTTTTCTGCACTCCAATGTAAGTCAATGGGGCGATTTTTTGGCTATGTGCTAGAAATGAAATTCAGTGCGGATTGGATGACAGGCACCCTAGGCACCCAGGATCGGCTTTAGTTTCACGTGTATCTCTTAAGCCGGCAGAGAAAACCCACCTGATATGCGCTCCACACAATTGAATAGAGACGCCGTTGATTTTCTATGGGAATTGCAGAAATGACTTCTAAGCCTCAAAATAATGACTTTTTTTCCTAAGGTGGTAGGAATGAAACTCAGTGCGGGCTGGATGGGGTCCCCCCTGGGCACCGCAGACCTAAGCTTGTTTAACTCCTACCTCTTAAAGGGACCGAGAAAAAATGACCTTTTCTGCACTCCAATGTAAGTCAATGGGGCGATTTTTTGGCTATGTGCTAGAAATGAAATTCAGTGCGGATTGGATGACAGGCACCCTAGGCACCCAGGATCGGCTTTAGTTTCACGTGTATCTCTTAAGCCGGCAGAGAAAACCCACCTGATATGCGCTCCACACAATTGAATAGAGACGCCGTTGATTTTCTATGGGAATTGCAGAAATGACTTCTAAGCCTCAAAATAATGACTTTTTTTCCTAAGGTGGTAGGAATGAAACTCAGTGCGGGCTGGATGGGGTCCCCCCTGGGCACCGCAGACCTAAGCTTGTTTAACTCCTACCTCTTAAAGGGACCGAGAAAAAATGACCTTTTCTGCACTCCAATGTAAGTCAATGGGGCGATTTTTTGGCTATGTGCTAGAAATGAAATTCAGTGCGGATTGGATGACAGGCACCCTAGGCACCCAGGATCGGCTTTAGTTTCACGTGTATCTCTTAAGCCGGCAGAGAAAACCCACCTGATATGCGCTCCACACAATTGAATAGAGACGCCGTTGATTTTCTATGGGAATTGCAGAAATGACTTCTAAGCCTCAAAATAATGACTTTTTTTCCTAAGGTGGTAGGAATGAAACTCAGTGCGGGCTGGATGGGGTCCCCCCTGGGCACCGCAGACCTAAGCTTGTTTAACTCCTACCTCTTAAAGGGACCGAGAAAAAATGACCTTTTCTGCACTCCAATGTAAGTCAATGGGGCGATTTTTTGGCTATGTGCTAGAAATGAAATTCAGTGCGGATTGGATGACAGGCACCCTAGGCACCCAGGATCGGCTTTAGTTTCACGTGTATCTCTTAAGCCGGCAGAGAAAACCCACCTGATATGCGCTCCACACAATTGAATAGAGACGCCGTTGATTTTCTATGGGAATTGCAGAAATGACTTCTAAGCCTCAAAATAATGACTTTTTTTCCTAAGGTGGTAGGAATGAAACTCAGTGCGGGCTGGATGGGGTCCCCCCTGGGCACCGCAGACCTAAGCTTGTTTAACTCCTACCTCTTAAAGGGACCGAGAAAAAATGACCTTTTCTGCACTCCAATGTAAGTCAATGGGGCGATTTTTTGGCTATGTGCTAGAAATGAAATTCAGTGCGGATTGGATGACAGGCACCCTAGGCACCCAGGATCGGCTTTAGTTTCACGTGTATCTCTTAAGCCGGCAGAGAAAACCCACCTGATATGCGCTCCACACAATTGAATAGAGACGCCGTTGATTTTCTATGGGAATTGCAGAAATGACTTCTAAGCCTCAAAATAATGACTTTTTTTCCTAAGGTGGTAGGAATGAAACTCAGTGCGGGCTGGATGGGGTCCCCCCTGGGCACCGCAGACCTAAGCTTGTTTAACTCCTACCTCTTAAAGGGACCGAGAAAAAATGACCTTTTCTGCACTCCAATGTAAGTCAATGGGGCGATTTTTTGGCTATGTGCTAGAAATGAAATTCAGTGCGGATTGGATGACAGGCACCCTAGGCACCCAGGATCGGCTTTAGTTTCACGTGTATCTCTTAAGCCGGCAGAGAAAACCCACCTGATATGCGCTCCACACAATTGAATAGAGACGCCGTTGATTTTCTATGGGAATTGCAGAAATGACTTCTAAGCCTCAAAATAATGACTTTTTTTCCTAAGGTGGTAGGAATGAAACTCAGTGCGGGCTGGATGGGGTCCCCCCTGGGCACCGCAGACCTAAGCTTGTTTAACTCCTACCTCTTAAAGGGACCGAGAAAAAATGACCTTTTCTGCACTCCAATGTAAGTCAATGGGGCGATTTTTTGGCTATGTGCTAGAAATGAAATTCAGTGCGGATTGGATGACAGGCACCCTAGGCACCCAGGATCGGCTTTAGTTTCACGTGTATCTCTTAAGCCGGCAGAGAAAACCCACCTGATATGCGCTCCACACAATTGAATAGAGACGCCGTTGATTTTCTATGGGAATTGCAGAAATGACTTCTAAGCCTCAAAATAATGACTTTTTTTCCTAAGGTGGTAGGAATGAAACTCAGTGCGGGCTGGATGGGGTCCCCCCTGGGCACCGCAGACCTAAGCTTGTTTAACTCCTACCTCTTAAAGGGACCGAGAAAAAATGACCTTTTCTGCACTCCAATGTAAGTCAATGGGGCGATTTTTTGGCTATGTGCTAGAAATGAAATTCAGTGCGGATTGGATGACAGGCACCCTAGGCACCCAGGATCGGCTTTAGTTTCACGTGTATCTCTTAAGCCGGCAGAGAAAACCCACCTGATATGCGCTCCACACAATTGAATAGAGACGCCGTTGATTTTCTATGGGAATTGCAGAAATGACTTCTAAGCCTCAAAATAATGACTTTTTTTCCTAAGGTGGTAGGAATGAAACTCAGTGCGGGCTGGATGGGGTCCCCCCTGGGCACCGCAGACCTAAGCTTGTTTAACTCCTACCTCTTAAAGGGACCGAGAAAAAATGACCTTTTCTGCACTCCAATGTAAGTCAATGGGGCGATTTTTTGGCTATGTGCTAGAAATGAAATTCAGTGCGGATTGGATGACAGGCACCCTAGGCACCCAGGATCGGCTTTAGTTTCACGTGTATCTCTTAAGCCGGCAGAGAAAACCCACCTGATATGCGCTCCACACAATTGAATAGAGACGCCGTTGATTTTCTATGGGAATTGCAGAAATGACTTCTAAGCCTCAAAATAATGACTTTTTTTCCTAAGGTGGTAGGAATGAAACTCAGTGCGGGCTGGATGGGGTCCCCCCTGGGCACCGCAGACCTAAGCTTGTTTAACTCCTACCTCTTAAAGGGACCGAGAAAAAATGACCTTTTCTGCACTCCAATGTAAGTCAATGGGGCGATTTTTTGGCTATGTGCTAGAAATGAAATTCAGTGCGGATTGGATGACAGGCACCCTAGGCACCCAGGATCGGCTTTAGTTTCACGTGTATCTCTTAAGCCGGCAGAGAAAACCCACCTGATATGCGCTCCACACAATTGAATAGAGACGCCGTTGATTTTCTATGGGAATTGCAGAAATGACTTCTAAGCCTCAAAATAATGACTTTTTTTCCTAAGGTGGTAGGAATGAAACTCAGTGCGGGCTGGATGGGGTCCCCCCTGGGCACCGCAGACCTAAGCTTGTTTAACTCCTACCTCTTAAAGGGACCGAGAAAAAATGACCTTTTCTGCACTCCAATGTAAGTCAATGGGGCGATTTTTTGGCTATGTGCTAGAAATGAAATTCAGTGCGGATTGGATGACAGGCACCCTAGGCACCCAGGATCGGCTTTAGTTTCACGTGTATCTCTTAAGCCGGCAGAGAAAACCCACCTGATATGCGCTCCACACAATTGAATAGAGACGCCGTTGATTTTCTATGGGAATTGCAGAAATGACTTCTAAGCCTCAAAATAATGACTTTTTTTCCTAAGGTGGTAGGAATGAAACTCAGTGCGGGCTGGATGGGGTCCCCCCTGGGCACCGCAGACCTAAGCTTGTTTAACTCCTACCTCTTAAAGGGACCGAGAAAAAATGACCTTTTCTGCACTCCAATGTAAGTCAATGGGGCGATTTTTTGGCTATGTGCTAGAAATGAAATTCAGTGCGGATTGGATGACAGGCACCCTAGGCACCCAGGATCGGCTTTAGTTTCACGTGTATCTCTTAAGCCGGCAGAGAAAACCCACCTGATATGCGCTCCACACAATTGAATAGAGACGCCGTTGATTTTCTATGGGAATTGCAGAAATGACTTCTAAGCCTCAAAATAATGACTTTTTTTCCTAAGGTGGTAGGAATGAAACTCAGTGCGGGCTGGATGGGGTCCCCCCTGGGCACCGCAGACCTAAGCTTGTTTAACTCCTACCTCTTAAAGGGACCGAGAAAAAATGACCTTTTCTGCACTCCAATGTAAGTCAATGGGGCGATTTTTTGGCTATGTGCTAGAAATGAAATTCAGTGCGGATTGGATGACAGGCACCCTAGGCACCCAGGATCGGCTTTAGTTTCACGTGTATCTCTTAAGCCGGCAGAGAAAACCCACCTGATATGCGCTCCACACAATTGAATAGAGACGCCGTTGATTTTCTATGGGAATTGCAGAAATGACTTCTAAGCCTCAAAATAATGACTTTTTTTCCTAAGGTGGTAGGAATGAAACTCAGTGCGGGCTGGATGGGGTCCCCCCTGGGCACCGCAGACCTAAGCTTGTTTAACTCCTACCTCTTAAAGGGACCGAGAAAAAATGACCTTTTCTGCACTCCAATGTAAGTCAATGGGGCGATTTTTTGGCTATGTGCTAGAAATGAAATTCAGTGCGGATTGGATGACAGGCACCCTAGGCACCCAGGATCGGCTTTAGTTTCACGTGTATCTCTTAAGCCGGCAGAGAAAACCCACCTGATATGCGCTCCACACAATTGAATAGAGACGCCGTTGATTTTCTATGGGAATTGCAGAAATGACTTCTAAGCCTCAAAATAATGACTTTTTTTCCTAAGGTGGTAGGAATGAAACTCAGTGCGGGCTGGATGGGGTCCCCCCTGGGCACCGCAGACCTAAGCTTGTTTAACTCCTACCTCTTAAAGGGACCGAGAAAAAATGACCTTTTCTGCACTCCAATGTAAGTCAATGGGGCGATTTTTTGGCTATGTGCTAGAAATGAAATTCAGTGCGGATTGGATGACAGGCACCCTAGGCACCCAGGATCGGCTTTAGTTTCACGTGTATCTCTTAAGCCGGCAGAGAAAACCCACCTGATATGCGCTCCACACAATTGAATAGAGACGCCGTTGATTTTCTATGGGAATTGCAGAAATGACTTCTAAGCCTCAAAATAATGACTTTTTTTCCTAAGGTGGTAGGAATGAAACTCAGTGCGGGCTGGATGGGGTCCCCCCTGGGCACCGCAGACCTAAGCTTGTTTAACTCCTACCTCTTAAAGGGACCGAGAAAAAATGACCTTTTCTGCACTCCAATGTAAGTCAATGGGGCGATTTTTTGGCTATGTGCTAGAAATGAAATTCAGTGCGGATTGGATGACAGGCACCCTAGGCACCCAGGATCGGCTTTAGTTTCACGTGTATCTCTTAAGCCGGCAGAGAAAACCCACCTGATATGCGCTCCACACAATTGAATAGAGACGCCGTTGATTTTCTATGGGAATTGCAGAAATGACTTCTAAGCCTCAAAATAATGACTTTTTTTCCTAAGGTGGTAGGAATGAAACTCAGTGCGGGCTGGATGGGGTCCCCCCTGGGCACCGCAGACCTAAGCTTGTTTAACTCCTACCTCTTAAAGGGACCGAGAAAAAATGACCTTTTCTGCACTCCAATGTAAGTCAATGGGGCGATTTTTTGGCTATGTGCTAGAAATGAAATTCAGTGCGGATTGGATGACAGGCACCCTAGGCACCCAGGATCGGCTTTAGTTTCACGTGTATCTCTTAAGCCGGCAGAGAAAACCCACCTGATATGCGCTCCACACAATTGAATAGAGACGCCGTTGATTTTCTATGGGAATTGCAGAAATGACTTCTAAGCCTCAAAATAATGACTTTTTTTCCTAAGGTGGTAGGAATGAAACTCAGTGCGGGCTGGATGGGGTCCCCCCTGGGCACCGCAGACCTAAGCTTGTTTAACTCCTACCTCTTAAAGGGACCGAGAAAAAATGACCTTTTCTGCACTCCAATGTAAGTCAATGGGGCGATTTTTTGGCTATGTGCTAGAAATGAAATTCAGTGCGGATTGGATGACAGGCACCCTAGGCACCCAGGATCGGCTTTAGTTTCACGTGTATCTCTTAAGCCGGCAGAGAAAACCCACCTGATATGCGCTCCACACAATTGAATAGAGACGCCGTTGATTTTCTATGGGAATTGCAGAAATGACTTCTAAGCCTCAAAATAATGACTTTTTTTCCTAAGGTGGTAGGAATGAAACTCAGTGCGGGCTGGATGGGGTCCCCCCTGGGCACCGCAGACCTAAGCTTGTTTAACTCCTACCTCTTAAAGGGACCGAGAAAAAATGACCTTTTCTGCACTCCAATGTAAGTCAATGGGGCGATTTTTTGGCTATGTGCTAGAAATGAAATTCAGTGCGGATTGGATGACAGGCACCCTAGGCACCCAGGATCGGCTTTAGTTTCACGTGTATCTCTTAAGCCGGCAGAGAAAACCCACCTGATATGCGCTCCACACAATTGAATAGAGACGCCGTTGATTTTCTATGGGAATTGCAGAAATGACTTCTAAGCCTCAAAATAATGACTTTTTTTCCTAAGGTGGTAGGAATGAAACTCAGTGCGGGCTGGATGGGGTCCCCCCTGGGCACCGCAGACCTAAGCTTGTTTAACTCCTACCTCTTAAAGGGACCGAGAAAAAATGACCTTTTCTGCACTCCAATGTAAGTCAATGGGGCGATTTTTTGGCTATGTGCTAGAAATGAAATTCAGTGCGGATTGGATGACAGGCACCCTAGGCACCCAGGATCGGCTTTAGTTTCACGTGTATCTCTTAAGCCGGCAGAGAAAACCCACCTGATATGCGCTCCACACAATTGAATAGAGACGCCGTTGATTTTCTATGGGAATTGCAGAAATGACTTCTAAGCCTCAAAATAATGACTTTTTTTCCTAAGGTGGTAGGAATGAAACTCAGTGCGGGCTGGATGGGGTCCCCCCTGGGCACCGCAGACCTAAGCTTGTTTAACTCCTACCTCTTAAAGGGACCGAGAAAAAATGACCTTTTCTGCACTCCAATGTAAGTCAATGGGGCGATTTTTTGGCTATGTGCTAGAAATGAAATTCAGTGCGGATTGGATGACAGGCACCCTAGGCACCCAGGATCGGCTTTAGTTTCACGTGTATCTCTTAAGCCGGCAGAGAAAACCCACCTGATATGCGCTCCACACAATTGAATAGAGACGCCGTTGATTTTCTATGGGAATTGCAGAAATGACTTCTAAGCCTCAAAATAATGACTTTTTTTCCTAAGGTGGTAGGAATGAAACTCAGTGCGGGCTGGATGGGGTCCCCCCTGGGCACCGCAGACCTAAGCTTGTTTAACTCCTACCTCTTAAAGGGACCGAGAAAAAATGACCTTTTCTGCACTCCAATGTAAGTCAATGGGGCGATTTTTTGGCTATGTGCTAGAAATGAAATTCAGTGCGGATTGGATGACAGGCACCCTAGGCACCCAGGATCGGCTTTAGTTTCACGTGTATCTCTTAAGCCGGCAGAGAAAACCCACCTGATATGCGCTCCACACAATTGAATAGAGACGCCGTTGATTTTCTATGGGAATTGCAGAAATGACTTCTAAGCCTCAAAATAATGACTTTTTTTCCTAAGGTGGTAGGAATGAAACTCAGTGCGGGCTGGATGGGGTCCCCCCTGGGCACCGCAGACCTAAGCTTGTTTAACTCCTACCTCTTAAAGGGACCGAGAAAAAATGACCTTTTCTGCACTCCAATGTAAGTCAATGGGGCGATTTTTTGGCTATGTGCTAGAAATGAAATTCAGTGCGGATTGGATGACAGGCACCCTAGGCACCCAGGATCGGCTTTAGTTTCACGTGTATCTCTTAAGCCGGCAGAGAAAACCCACCTGATATGCGCTCCACACAATTGAATAGAGACGCCGTTGATTTTCTATGGGAATTGCAGAAATGACTTCTAAGCCTCAAAATAATGACTTTTTTTCCTAAGGTGGTAGGAATGAAACTCAGTGCGGGCTGGATGGGGTCCCCCCTGGGCACCGCAGACCTAAGCTTGTTTAACTCCTACCTCTTAAAGGGACCGAGAAAAAATGACCTTTTCTGCACTCCAATGTAAGTCAATGGGGCGATTTTTTGGCTATGTGCTAGAAATGAAATTCAGTGCGGATTGGATGACAGGCACCCTAGGCACCCAGGATCGGCTTTAGTTTCACGTGTATCTCTTAAGCCGGCAGAGAAAACCCACCTGATATGCGCTCCACACAATTGAATAGAGACGCCGTTGATTTTCTATGGGAATTGCAGAAATGACTTCTAAGCCTCAAAATAATGACTTTTTTTCCTAAGGTGGTAGGAATGAAACTCAGTGCGGGCTGGATGGGGTCCCCCCTGGGCACCGCAGACCTAAGCTTGTTTAACTCCTACCTCTTAAAGGGACCGAGAAAAAATGACCTTTTCTGCACTCCAATGTAAGTCAATGGGGCGATTTTTTGGCTATGTGCTAGAAATGAAATTCAGTGCGGATTGGATGACAGGCAACATAGGCACCCAGGATCGGCATTAGTTTCACGTGTATCTCTTAAGCCGGCAGAGAAAACCCACCTGATATGCGCTCCACACAATTGAATAGAGACGCCGTTGATTTTCTATGGGAATTGCAGAAATGACTTCTAAGCCTCAAAATAATGACTTTTTTTCCTAAGGTGGTAGGAATGAAACTCAGTGCGGGCTGGATGGGGTCCCCCCTGGGCACCGCAGACCTAAGCTTGTTTAACTCCTACCTCTTAAAGGGACCGAGAAAAAATGACCTTTTCTGCACTCCAATGTAAGTCAATGGGGCGATTTTTTGGCTATGTGCTAGAAATGAAATTCAGTGCGGATTGGATGGCAGGCACCCTAGGCACCCAGGATCGGCTTTAGTTTCACGTGTATCTCTTAAGCCGGCAGAGAAAACCCACCTGATATGCGCTCCACACAATTGAATAGAGACGCCGTTGATTTTCTATGGGAATTGCAGAAATGACTTCTAAGCCTCAAAATAATGACTTTTTTTCCTAAGGTGGTAGGAATGAAACTCAGTGCGGGCTGGATGGGGTCCCCCCTGGGCACCGCAGACCTAAGCTTGTTTAACTCCTACCTCTTAAAGGGACCGAGAAAAAATGACCTTTTCTGCACTCCAATGTAAGTCAATGGGGCGATTTTTTGGCTATGTGCTAGAAATGAAATTCAGTGCGGATTGGATGACAGGCACCCTAGGCACCCAGGATCGGCTTTAGTTTCACGTGTATCTCTTAAGCCGGCAGAGAAAACCCACCTGATATGCGCTCCACACAATTGAATAGAGACGCCGTTGATTTTCTATGGGAATTGCAGAAATGACTTCTAAGCCTCAAAATAATGACTTTTTTTCCTAAGGTGGTAGGAATGAAACTCAGTGCGGGCTGGATGGGGTCCCCCCTGGGCACCGCAGACCTAAGCTTGTTTAACTCCTACCTCTTAAAGGGACCGAGAAAAAATGACCTTTTCTGCACTCCAATGTAAGTCAATGGGGCGATTTTTTGGCTATGTGCTAGAAATGAAATTCAGTGCGGATTGGATGACAGGCACCCTAGGCACCCAGGATCGGCTTTAGTTTCACGTGTATCTCTTAAGCCGGCAGAGAAAACCCACCTGATATGCGCTCCACACAATTGAATTAGAGACGCCGTTGATTTTCTATGGGAATTGCAGAAATGACTTCTAAGCCTCAAAATAATGACTTTTTTTCCTAAGGTGGTAGGAATGAAACTCAGTGCGGGCTGGATGGGGTCCCCCCTGGGCACCGCAGACCTAAGCTTGTTTAACTCCTACCTCTTAAAGGGACCGAGAAAAAATGACCTTTTCTGCACTCCAATGTAAGTCAATGGGGCGATTTTTTGGCTATGTGCTAGAAATGAAATTCAGTGCGGATTGGATGACAGGCACCCTAGGCACCCAGGATCGGCTTTAGTTTCACGTGTATCTCTTAAGCCGGCAGAGAAAACCCACCTGATATGCGCTCCACACAATTGAATAGAGACGCCATTGATTTTCTATGGGAATTGCAGAAATGACTTCTAAGCCTCAAAATAATGACTTTTTTTCCTAAGGTGGTAGGAATGAAACTCAGTGCGGGCTGGATGGGGTCCCCCCTGGGCACCGCAGACCTAAGCTTGTTTAACTCCTACCTCTTAAAGGGACCGAGAAAAAATGACCTTTTCTGCACTCCAATGTAAGTCAATGGGGCGATTTTTTTGGCTATGTGCTAGAAATGAAATTCAGTGCGGATTGGATGACAGGCACCCTAGGCACCCAGGATCGGCTTTAGTTTCACGTGTATCTCTTAAGCCGGCAGAGAAAACCCACCTGATATGCGCTCCACACAATTGAATTAGAGACGCCGTTGATTTTCTATGGGAATTGCAGAAATGACTTCTAAGCCTCAAAATAATGACTTTTTTTCCTAAGGTGGTAGGAATGAAACTCAGTGCGGGCTGGATGGGGTCCCCCCTGGGCACCGCAGACCTAAGCTTGTTTAACTCCTACCTCTTAAAGGGACCGAGAAAAAATGACCTTTTCTGCACTCCAATGTAAGTCAATGGGGCGATTTTTTGGCTATGTGCTAGAAATGAAATTCAGTGCGGATTGGATGACAGGCACCCTAGGCACCCAGGATCGGCTTTAGTTTCACGTGTATCTCTTAAGCCGGCAGAGAAAACCCACCTGATATGCGCTCCACACAATTGAATAGAGACGCCGTTGATTTTCTATGGGAATTGCAGAAATGACTTCTAAGCCTCAAAATAATGACTTTTTTTCCTAAGGTGGTAGGAATGAAACTCAGTGCGGGCTGGATGGGGTCCCCCCTGGGCACCGCAGACCTAAGCTTGTTTAACTCCTACCTTTTAAAGGGACCGAGAAAAAATGACCTTTTCTGCACTCCAATGTAAGTCAATGGGGCGATTTTTTGGCTATGTGCTAGAAATGAAATTCAGTGCGGATTGGATGACAGGCACCCTAGGCACCCAGGATCGGCTTTAGTTTCACGTGTATCTCTTAAGCCGGCAGAGAAAACCCACCTGATATGCGCTCCACACAATTGAATTAGAGACGCCGTTGATTTTCTATGGGAATTGCAGAAATGACTTCTAAGCCTCAAAATAATGACTTTTTTTCCTAAGGTGGTAGGAATGAAACTCAGTGCGGGCTGGATGGGGTCCCCCCTGGGCACCGCAGACCTAAGCTTGTTTAACTCCTACCTCTTAAAGGGACCGAGAAAAAATGACCTTTTCTGCACTCCAATGTAAGTCAATGGGGCGATTTTTTGGCTATGTGCTAGAAATGAAATTCAGTGCGGATTGGATGACAGGCACCCTAGGCACCCAGGATCGGCTTTAGTTTCACGTGTATCTCTTAAGCCGGCAGAGAAAACCACCTGATATGCGCTCCACACAATTGAATAGAGACGCCGTTGATTTTCTATGGGAATTGCAGAAATGACTTCTAAGCCTCAAAATAATGACTTTTTTTCCTAAGGTGGTAGGAATGAAACTCAGTGCGGGCTGGATGGGGTCCCCCCTGGGCACCGCAGACCTAAGCTTGTTTAACTCCTACCTCTTAAAGGGACCGAGAAAAAATGACCTTTTCTGCACTCCAATGTAAGTCAATGGGGCGATTTTTTGGCTATGTGCTAGAAATGAAATTCAGTGCGGATTGGATGACAGGCACCCTAGGCACCCAGGATCGGCTTTAGTTTCACGTGTATCTCTTAAGCCGGCAGAGAAAACCCACCTGATATGCGCTCCACACAATTGAATAGAGACGCCGTTGATTTTCTATGGGAATTGCAGAAATGACTTCTAAGCCTCAAATAATGACTTTTTTTCCTAAGGTGGTAGGAATGAAACTCAGTGCGGGCTGGATGGGGTCCCCCCTGGGCACCGCAGACCTAAGCTTGTTTAACTCCTACCTCTTAAAGGGACCGAGAAAAAATGACCTTTTCTGCACTCCAATGTAAGTCAATGGGGCGATTTTTTGGCTATGTGCTAGAAATGAAATTCAGTGCGGATTGGATGACAGGCACCCTAGGCACCCAGGATCGGCTTTAGTTTCACGTGTATCTCTTAAGCCGGCAGAGAAAACCCACCTGATATGCGCTCCACACAATTGAATAGAGACGCCGTTGATTTTCTATGGGAATTGCAGAAATGACTTCTAAGCCTCAAAATAATGACTTTTTTTCCTAAGGTGGGAGGAATGAAACTCAGTGCGGGCTGGATGGGGTCCCCCCTGGGCACCGCAGACCTAAGCTTGTTTAACTCCTACCTCTTAAAGGGACCGAGAAAAAATGACCTTTTCTGCACTCCAATGTAAGTCAATGGGGCGATTTTTTGGCTATGTGCTAGAAATGAAATTCAGTGCGGATTGGATGACAGGCACCCTAGGCACCCAGGATCGGCTTTAGTTTCACGTGTATCTCTTAAGCCGGCAGAGAAAACCCACCTGATATGCGCTCCACACAATTGAATTAGAGACGCCGTTGATTTTCTATGGGAATTGCAGAAATGACTTCTAAGCCTCAAAATAATGACTTTTTTTTCCTAAGGTGGTAGGAATGAAACTCAGTGCGGGCTGGATGGGGTCCCCCCTGGGCACCGCAGACCTAAGCTTGTTTAACTCCTACCTCTTAAAGGGACCGAGAAAAAATGACCTTTTCTGCACTCCAATGTAAGTCAATGGGGCGATTTTTTGGCTATGTGCTAGAAATGAAATTCAGTGCGGATTGGATGACAGGCACCCTAGGCACCCAGGATCGGCTTTAGTTTCACGTGTATCTCTTAAGCCGGCAGAGAAAACCCACCTGATATGCGCTCCACACAATTGAATAGAGACGCCATTGATTTTCTATGGGAATTGCAGAAATGACTTCTAAGCCTCAAAATAATGACTTTTTTTCCTAAGGTGGTAGGAATGAAACTCAGTGCGGGCTGGATGGGGTCCCCCCTGGGCACCGCAGACCTAAGCTTGTTTAACTCCTACCTCTTAAAGGGACCGAGAAAAAATGACCTTTTCTGCACTCCAATGTAAGTCAATGGGGCGATTTTTTGGCTATGTGCTAGAAATGAAATTCAGTGCGGATTGGATGACAGGCACCCTAGGCACCCAGGATCGGCTTTAGTTTCACGTGTATCTCTTAAGCCGGCAGAGAAAACCCACCTGATATGCGCTCCACACAATTGAATAGAGACGCCGTTGATTTTCTATGGGAATTGCAGAAATGACTTCTAAGCCTCAAATAATGACTTTTTTTCCTAAGGTGGTAGGAATGAAACTCAGTGCGGGCTGGATGGGGTCCCCCCTGGGCACCGCAGACCTAAGCTTGTTTAACTCCTACCTCTTAAAGGGACCGAGAAAAAATGACCTTTTCTGCACTCCAATGTAAGTCAATGGGGCGATTTTTTGGCTATGTGCTAGAAATGAAATTCAGTGCGGATTGGATGACAGGCACCCTAGGCACCCAGGATCGGCTTTAGTTTCACGTGTATCTCTTAAGCCGGCAGAGAAAACCCACCTGATATGCGCTCCACACAATTGAATAGAGACGCCGTTGATTTTCTATGGGAATTGCAGAAATGACTTCTAAGCCTCAAAATAATGACTTTTTTTTCCTAAGGTGGTAGGAATGAAACTCAGTGCGGGCTGGATGGGGTCCCCCCTGGGCACCGCAGACCTAAGCTTGTTTAACTCCTACCTCTTAAAGGGACCGAGAAAAAATGACCTTTTCTGCACTCCAATGTAAGTCAATGGGGCGATTTTTTGGCTATGTGCTAGAAATGAAATTGAGTGCGGATTGGATGACAGGCACCCTAGGCACCCAGGATCGGCTTTAGTTTCACGTGTATCTCTTAAGCCGGCAGAGAAAACCCACCTGATATGCGCTCCACACAATTGAATAGAGACGCCGTTGATTTTCTATGGGAATTGCAGAAATGACTTCTAAGCCTCAAAATAATGACTTTTTTTCCTAAGGTGGTAGGAATGAAACTCAGTGCGGGCTGGATGGGGTCCCCCCTGGGCACCGCAGACCTAAGCTTGTTTAACTCCTACCTCTTAAAGGGACCGAGAAAAAATGACCTTTTCTGCACTCCAATGTAAGTCAATGGGGCGATTTTTTGGCTATGTTCTAGAAATGAAATTCAGTGCGGATTGGATGACAGGCACCCTAGGCACCCAGGATCGGCTTTAGTTTCACGTGTATCTCTTAAGCCGGCAGAGAAAACCCACCTGATATGCGCTCCACACAATTGAATAGAGACGCCGTTGATTTTCTATGGGAATTGCAGAAATGACTTCTAAGCCTCAAAATAATGACTTTTTTTCCTAAGGTGGTAGGAATGAAACTCAGTGCGGGCTGGATGGGGTCCCCCCTGGGCACCGCAGACCTAAGCTTGTTTAACTCCTACCTCTTAAAGGGACCGAGAAAAAATGACCTTTTCTGCACTCCAATGTAAGTCAATGGGGCGATTTTTTGGCTATGTGCTAGAAATGAAATTCAGTGCGGATTGGATGACAGGCACCCTAGGCACCCAGGATCGGCTTTAGTTTCACGTGTATCTCTTAAGCCGGCAGAGAAAACCCACCTGATATGCGCTCCACACAATTGAATTAGAGACGCCGTTGATTTTCTATGGGAATTGCAGAAATGACTTCTAAGGGGGTCGTGGCTTGGCGCTGAGACAAGATGGCTGACTGAACCCAGAGCTCCTGCACAGCAACTAAGAAGAACAGCTTCTCCAGCCGGTCCTACAAGCTTGTTTCTTCTGGAAAAGGTCCCAGAATACTAATAATGCCTCCGGTGCACGTTAAGAAGACTAAAAAGTCTGCCAGAATGTCTAAAATTACCGGATTTTTACAGAGTGGTGAGACTGGAGATTTTCAAGATGGCGCTGCTCCAAAACGAGGCTGAGTGGAAAAGACACAGCAAAGCAGCGTCAGCATTGTGTACTCCAACAGAAGGAAACTTCTAAACACAGAACAAGAAGCAATTCTTCTGCCAAGCAACTGATATCAGGTACCAGAGACTGGGGATCAGAGGAAGACATGGGGGCACATGATAGTTCTGTGATACACACTTTAAAAAAGAACAGCGCTCTTAGATTAAAGGATGAGTCGAATTCTCCCCTACTTCTCCCTCCACATGTAGTCCAGATAAACCAAAAGATAAGATTACATGAAGAGGAGGATAAAGAAACAATAGATGATGCAGATTCAGACAGAGAGGAAGAAACTGATTCTTTAAAACAACGAATTAGGATGGCATTAACTACCAATGCCCCTCCGTCAGAAAATAGGATGAAAGAAATGCTATTGCTTTAAAAAGACTCTGAGTCTGAATTTAAAACAGCTGACACCGTCCAGAAATCAGTAGCAGAAGCTGAAAAGAGAATCGCATTACAGAAACTAAAAATGAATGATCTCACTATTTCACATAATGAGCTAAATGACGCACATTAGATCTTGATACTGAGTAAAGAATGAGATTAAAAATGGCAGGAAATGAAGACCGTACACGGAGAAGAAAACAATATTAAATTTAGAGGAATACCTGGAAATATCCCGATTCTGATTGATTAACTTACATCCAAGATATGGTTATGATTAGGTTGCCCAATTGCTCTACAAATGAGATTTAATCGGACAGGGCACACAGTTTATACCAAAAAATTAGACATCTCTCTGACGAAATTCAGAGATGTGCTGGCTAGATTCATTCTTCATATTCAAAGAATCATGATGACAACATCAGGAAGATATTGAGCTTCCAGGACAGATTTAAAAAGCTACAGCTTTTCACAGATCTATCGCTTGTAACTTTGCAACAAAGAAGAAAGTTCCTGCCAATTAACATCGGCACTCAGAGAGAATTAAAACTCTATACAAATGGGGATTTCCAGTGAAAAATCCTCGTGATAAAAGAAGGCAAAACACTGTTCAGTAGAAACTTAGAAGAAGAATGAAAATACTACAGGATCTGGGGCATAACGTTCAAAATGAAGAACATCGTTCAGGTCCATACTCATTATGCTACGGAATGGAGAAAAGTTAACTCGCTGAAGAAAAGAAGATATGCAGGGACAAATCTGAGTTCAAAAACTGAACTGCGCTTCTTCTTGAGAAAAGAATACTTGAGAATGTCATTCTCAACTCAAGTGGACCTTATCCCCCCTAACATTTTCATCTGCTTCCTTTGCAGGCTTTTTGGTGATTGTTTACATGTTGATTAATACGTTTATCTGTTTGTTTGTTAAACCACTCTTTTGCAGGTATGAAGGGATCATTCGAAAAAGACTATGCATAAGTAGGAAAAATATTAGTAGCTGCTCTTTTATTTTTAGAATGGTGATTAGATGGCTTCGCTTTAATGTAAATGGTTGAAAGCCCTTATAGAAGAAACGCAAAGTGGAAGGAAATTCGTAGATATTAAACTGTGATGTTGTAGCTATCCAGAGTCCACATCTGGGGAGGAAAGATAACGATAGAATTAAGAACAAAAAGTTCCCATATATATCCAATCTAATTTTAAGAATAAAATCCAGAGGAGTGATGTTCGGCGATTAAAAAATACAATTGCTTCAAAATTATTAAAACAATCAGATCCAAAGGAAGACTATCTTGATTATAGCGGAATTGAATATGTAATATTATACAATATTAGCCATTTATGCCCTCCTTGTTCAGCCAAAATAAATTTTTGAATAAAATGATCAAACTAATCACATAAAACACAAACAACGGTTACGCTTAATAATGGGAGACTTTAATGTTAGTACCTCGATAAGGGACATGGATACAAACTTTCCCGACAGAAGAAAGAACACAACATTTAAAAACCGTCCTATAATCAATGATTGTATGATATTTGGAGGAATAAAAACATGCTATGGAAAGAGTATACACATTATTCTTCACCATGCAACAGTTATGCTAGAACTAGATTATTCTTTCGGATAGAGATCTGTTAATGAGAGTTGATGAGGCTACAATAGAAAGCATTACCTGGACGATCACGCACCTATAACATTATCATTGAAAGAAAAAAATAAACTCTGTCCCGACATATCTTTGGAGAGCCAATACATTTAGCTGCAACATCCTACGCATAGCAAGGAATTAGAGAAACACTTGAAAGAATATTTTTAAAAAATGTGAGAGAAGATACACACATAAATGCAATTGGGAATGCTCATAAGGCATATATTAGAGGAGTATTTATTAAAACGAAGTAGAATAGAATAAAAACGCCAAAAATAAAGAGATGGATTCCTATTGAAAGAAAATACATACAACTGAATTATTAAATAAAAATAATCCATCTACATACTTAAGCAAAAATTAAACTTCTACGTGACACCTTGAGTACTATACTACTGTGCCGACTATGAAAAAACACAATAGGAAGATACGGGCACATTATTATACATATAATAATAAAGCAACTAAAATATAAGCCGTTAGGATAAAAAGCAACATAGAAAAATAAAATCCCGTTTTTGTGGAATAAAAATAAAACAGAAAAACTTGGTCGCTCCCAATGATATTGCCAATGAAATTTATGAAATACTATACAGAACTTTATAATCTCAAAAATAACCCTAATATTATGCAAACTAACTCGGGCCTCCAAAAAATTTGATGAATTCCTTTCTAGAATATCCTTGCCAAAAATAAGTTCAGAACAACATAGAAGAACTAAATCAACCTATTTACTATAAATGAAATTAAAAAGACTATATTATCTTCCCATTAAACAAATCACCTGAATTGATGGCTAACAAGTGAGTACTTAAACAAATTTTGCAGAAATATTAGCACCTATAATGGTTCCTTTCTTCAAAAATGCATGAAAGAAGGATTCTTTCCCCATAGAAAACCTACAAGCAGTTATGTAACTCTACCAAAAGAAGGGAAAGATCCAGATACACCACAAAACTTCGCCCAATTTCGCTCCTAAATAAATGATTTAAAATATATGCAAAAATCTTAGCATTAAGGCTATCTAAATCATTCCTATATTGATTGGTAAAGACCAAGTAGGTTTTTTAAAAACAGATTTGGAGCAGATAATACAAGAAGAATCTTAACATTTTCACTACATAGAAACAAAAAATTGAAATCAGTCTTCCTGGCCCTAGATGCCGAGAAGGCTTTTGATAGAGTTAACTGGCAATACACCTCTCGGCTCTAGGGCCCATGGGATTCGAGGGATCCATTATTAAAGGCCATTCAGGCCTTATATTCTAAAACATTCAGCAAAAGTTTTTAGAATGATCTCTATCAGATACTTTCGAACTACCATGGAACCAGCAGGTTGCCCATGTCCAATCATATTTTTTTATAATAGGAGCCTCTAGCCCAATACCTAAGATCACACCCCGACATAGAAGGCATTAACATTGAAGAACAACCCCAAAAATTTCTTATATGCAGATGATATTTAATTCTCACACCATCAAACCTGCAAAATCTTGGGAAAATTCTAGCATGTACAAAAGAATTGGAGCTCTTGGTGGTAGTAGCAAATATTCAAACGAGACCTGTGAAGGCGAAGTGGAGAAAGGGTTCATGTAACTCCCTAAACCAACAAAGTCCAGGCTTTACCAATTAATATCAATAAAGAAAAATGAAGAATTCAAAGAAAAATTTCCATTTTGATGGCAACCATCCTCAATAAAATATTTGGGATCCAAGTCCAAATTCATCAAAACTGCTTTACAAATTAAATTACGTTCCCATTTATTAAAAAATTAAAAGAGGATCTTTTGCCACTTACCAAATGAAATCTCTTGGCTAGGAAGGAATGCTGCCTATAAGATGTTCTTCTCCAAAAGATGCTATATCTCTTAGAAAACATCCAATACATTACACGTCCTTTTTTTCCACCACCAGATTCTTTAATCTCTAAATATATTGGAAAAAACAAACCTCTAGAATTCCCTATAATATCTCAACTAAACAAAAATCAGTGGTGGAATAGGAATCCCGGATAGAAAATATTATCATATAGCAACCTTGGTATCCACAATTAAAAGCTTGGTATAAAATAAACAGACCAACCACACTGGGTACACATTGAAAAACATTTTATGGATAATATAGACCCACATTGTATATCTTTTTGACTTCTGAACATAGATTATCCGAAACATAGTCCCCATCACTTATGCACCTTACACAACTGGAAATTAGCCCATAATTTTCCCTACATTAACTCCAATAGCATATCATCATTCCCCAACACAAATATTGAAATATGCGATAAAGGAATTGGGGTGTCTCCTGGATAGAGAAGGAATAGATACTATAAAGACAAACTACTTCATAACAAAAAATTCATGAGTTTGATACTCTTAAAATTAAATTAAGCTACAAATTAAAGAGATTTTTACTATCTTAGAATCAAAAAACTTATAGAATTCATAACTTTGACCTAGTACATGCTGTCCACAACTTATAGCTTATGTCAATCTGAATCCAAAAGGCCTAAACCAATCTACAATAATTAGATGAACATACCATTTTCAAAAAGGAAACCCTTTTCTATTCGGGAGGATGAACTCAAATGCACGATATCACCACAACAATGAGAAAAGTCGCCATATCCTTTACGCAAAAAATGTTTACAAAGTACCACCCATATTGAAGCCATAACTAAATCATGGTTATGACTGGTACTTTATACCCAGTTTTAAACTAAATAAAAATAATCCCACACAACCAATCTATGTTGGAGAGATTGTAATATGGTTGAAATCTATCCCAATCTGCTATGGTTTTGCCCTATAATTAAAAATTTTGGAGGAAATTTTCAAACTACTCTCAGAATTGTTTAGAAGAGGGTATCATACAATCCACTTGGTATTATAATGATTGATATAAATGCATTACCCATAAGGAAAGATATATTACTGTAAATTGCTAGTAATGCCTAAATTAGTTTTAAAAGATATTGGAAGACTTCACTTGTCCACACGTAGACGAGGTATTAATAGCATAAAATTAGCTATATATATGAAGAATATATTGCTATAGGGAACAACCCATACAAAAATTTTATAAAAATTGGGATTGGATACAATTTTATGAAAAGAAGAAACAAAATTAAAATGTACACCTTGGGCCTTATCTAAATGACTTTATAATATTTTCATCTAAATAATGAGTAATTTCTATGGATCCTAGTTTGAAATTGAAATTGATGAACACTTATTGGACTGATAGTATTAAAACATACTACAAAGATGGCTTTATTTGTTACTGTTTTTGTTCTTTTTCTTTTTTCTTTCTGTATTCGTATGTGATTGTATTATATCTGGAGTTACTGATATCTGTGGAGAGAAGATGTATCGCTACGAAGAAAACGATAATGATTGTTTGCGTCATTAAGACCCAGATGTTATTAAGTTTTTTTCTTGTTAAAAATTTTGAAAAAACTTACACATAATTTTCTATTGGAATTGCAGAAATGACTTCTAAGCCTCAAAATAATGACTTTTTTTCCTAAGGTGGTAGGAATGAAACTCAGTGCGGGCTGGATGGGGTCCCCCCTGGGCACCGCAGACCTAAGCTTGTTTAACTCCTACCTCTTAAAGGGACCGAGAAAAAATGACCTTTTCTGCACTCCAATGTAAGTCAATGGGGCGATTTTTTGGCTATGTGCTAGAAATGAAATTCAGTGCGGATTGGATGACAGGCACCCTAGGCACCCAGGATCGGCTTTAGTTTCACGTGTATCTCTTAAGCCGGCAGAGAAAACCCACCTGATATGCGCTCCACACAATTGAATAGAGACGCCGTTGATTTTCTATGGGAATTGCAGAAATGACTTCTAAGCCTCAAAATAATGACTTTTTTTCCTAAGGTGGTAGGAATGAAACTCAGTGCGGGCTGGATGGGGTCCCCCCTGGGCACCGCAGACCTAAGCTTGTTTAACTCCTACCTCTTAAAGGGACCGAGAAAAAATGACCTTTTCTGCACTCCAATGTAAGTCAATGGGGCGATTTTTTGGCTATGTGCTAGAAATGAAATTCAGTGCGGATTGGATGACAGGCACCCTAGGCACCCAGGATCGGCTTTAGTTTCACGTGTATCTCTTAAGCCGGCAGAGAAAACCCACCTGATATGCGCTCCACACAATTGAATAGAGACGCCGTTGATTTTCTATGGGAATTGCAGAAATGACTTCTAAGCCTCAAAATAATGACTTTTTTTCCTAAGGTGGTAGGAATGAAACTCAGTGCGGGCTGGATGGGGTCCCCCCTGGGCACCGCAGACCTAAGCTTGTTTAACTCCTACCTCTTAAAGGGACCGAGAAAAAATGACCTTTTCTGCACTCCAATGTAAGTCAATGGGGCGATTTTTTGGCTATGTGCTAGAAATGAAATTCAGTGCGGATTGGATGACAGGCACCCTAGGCACCCAGGATCGGCTTTAGTTTCACGTGTATCTCTTAAGCCGGCAGAGAAAACCCACCTGATATGCGCTCCACACAATTGAATAGAGACGCCGTTGATTTTCTATGGGAATTGCAGAAATGACTTCTAAGCCTCAAAATAATGACTTTTTTTCCTAAGGTGGTAGGAATGAAACTCAGTGCGGGCTGGATGGGGTCCCCCCTGGGCACCGCAGACCTAAGCTTGTTTAACTCCTACCTCTTAAAGGGACCGAGAAAAAATGACCTTTTCTGCACTCCAATGTAAGTCAATGGGGCGATTTTTTGGCTATGTGCTAGAAATGAAATTCAGTGCGGATTGGATGACAGGCACCCTAGGCACCCAGGATCGGCTTTAGTTTCACGTGTATCTCTTAAGCCGGCAGAGAAAACCCACCTGATATGCGCTCCACACAATTGAATAGAGACGCCGTTGATTTTCTATGGGAATTGCAGAAATGACTTCTAAGCCTCAAAATAATGACTTTTTTTCCTAAGGTGGTAGGAATGAAACTCAGTGCGGGCTGGATGGGGTCCCCCCTGGGCACCGCAGACCTAAGCTTGTTTAACTCCTACCTCTTAAAGGGACCGAGAAAAAATGACCTTTTCTGCACTCCAATGTAAGTCAATGGGGCGATTTTTTGGCTATGTGCTAGAAATGAAATTCAGTGCGGATTGGATGACAGGCACCCTAGGCACCCAGGATCGGCTTTAGTTTCACGTGTATCTCTTAAGCCGGCAGAGAAAACCCACCTGATATGCGCTCCACACAATTGAATAGAGACGCCGTTGATTTTCTATGGGAATTGCAGAAATGACTTCTAAGCCTCAAAATAATGACTTTTTTTCCTAAGGTGGTAGGAATGAAACTCAGTGCGGGCTGGATGGGGTCCCCCCTGGGCACCGCAGACCTAAGCTTGTTTAACTCCTACCTCTTAAAGGGACCGAGAAAAAATGACCTTTTCTGCACTCCAATGTAAGTCAATGGGGCGATTTTTTGGCTATGTGCTAGAAATGAAATTCAGTGCGGATTGGATGACAGGCACCCTAGGCACCCAGGATCGGCTTTAGTTTCACGTGTATCTCTTAAGCCGGCAGAGAAAACCCACCTGATATGCGCTCCACACAATTGAATTAGAGACGCCGTTGATTTTCTATGGGAATTGCAGAAATGACTTCTAAGCCTCAAAATAATGACTTTTTTTCCTAAGGTGGTAGGAATGAAACTCAGTGCGGGCTGGATGGGGTCCCCCCTGGGCACCGCAGACCTAAGCTTGTTTAACTCCTACCTCTTAAAGGGACCGAGAAAAAATGACCTTTTCTGCACTCCAATGTAAGTCAATGGGGCGATTTTTTGGCTATGTGCTAGAAATGAAATTCAGTGCGGATTGGATGACAGGCACCCTAGGCACCCAGGATCGGCTTTAGTTTCACGTGTATCTCTTAAGCCGGCAGAGAAAACCCACCTGATATGCGCTCCACACAATTGAATAGAGACGCCGTTGATTTTCTATGGGAATTGCAGAAATGACTTCTAAGCCTCAAAATAATGACTTTTTTTCCTAAGGTGGTAGGAATGAAACTCAGTGCGGGCTGGATGGGGTCCCCCCTGGGCACCGCAGACCTAAGCTTGTTTAACTCCTACCTCTTAAAGGGACCGAGAAAAAATGACCTTTTCTGCACTCCAATGTAAGTCAATGGGGCGATTTTTTGGCTATGTGCTAGAAATGAAATTCAGTGCGGATTGGATGACAGGCACCCTAGGCACCCAGGATCGGCTTTAGTTTCACGTGTATCTCTTAAGCCGGCAGAGAAAACCCACCTGATATGCGCTCCACACAATTGAATAGAGACGCCGTTGATTTTCTATGGGAATTGCAGAAATGACTTCTAAGCCTCAAAATAATGACTTTTTTTCCTAAGGTGGTAGGAATGAAACTCAGTGCGGGCTGGATGGGGTCCCCCCTGGGCACCGCAGACCTAAGCTTGTTTAACTCCTACCTCTTAAAGGGACCGAGAAAAAATGACCTTTTCTGCACTCCAATGTAAGTCAATGGGGCGATTTTTTGGCTATGTGCTAGAAATGAAATTCAGTGCGGATTGGATGACAGGCACCCTAGGCACCCAGGATCGGCTTTAGTTTCACGTGTATCTCTTAAGCCGGCAGAGAAAACCCACCTGATATGCGCTCCACACAATTGAATAGAGACGCCGTTGATTTTCTATGGGAATTGCAGAAATGACTTCTAAGCCTCAAAATAATGACTTTTTTTCCTAAGGTGGTAGGAATGAAACTCAGTGCGGGCTGGATGGGGTCCCCCCTGGGCACCGCAGACCTAAGCTTGTTTAACTCCTACCTCTTAAAGGGACCGAGAAAAAATGACCTTTTCTGCACTCCAATGTAAGTCAATGGGGCGATTTTTTGGCTATGTGCTAGAAATGAAATTCAGTGCGGATTGGATGACAGGCACCCTAGGCACCCAGGATCGGCTTTAGTTTCACGTGTATCTCTTAAGCCGGCAGAGAAAACCCACCTGATATGCGCTCCACACAATTGAATAGAGACGCCGTTGATTTTCTATGGGAATTGCAGAAATGACTTCTAAGCCTCAAAATAATGACTTTTTTTCCTAAGGTGGTAGGAATGAAACTCAGTGCGGGCTGGATGGGGTCCCCCCTGGGCACCGCAGACCTAAGCTTGTTTAACTCCTACCTCTTAAAGGGACCGAGAAAAAATGACCTTTTCTGCACTCCAATGTAAGTCAATGGGGCGATTTTTTGGCTATGTGCTAGAAATGAAATTCAGTGCGGATTGGATGACAGGCACCCTAGGCACCCAGGATCGGCTTTAGTTTCACGTGTATCTCTTAAGCCGGCAGAGAAAACCCACCTGATATGCGCTCCACACAATTGAATAGAGACGCCGTTGATTTTCTATGGGAATTGCAGAAATGACTTCTAAGCCTCAAAATAATGACTTTTTTTCCTAAGGTGGTAGGAATGAAACTCAGTGCGGGCTGGATGGGGTCCCCCCTGGGCACCGCAGACCTAAGCTTGTTTAACTCCTACCTCTTAAAGGGACCGAGAAAAAATGACCTTTTCTGCACTCCAATGTAAGTCAATGGGGCGATTTTTTGGCTATGTGCTAGAAATGAAATTCAGTGCGGATTGGATGACAGGCACCCTAGGCACCCAGGATCGGCTTTAGTTTCACGTGTATCTCTTAAGCCGGCAGAGAAAACCCACCTGATATGCGCTCCACACAATTGATAGAGACGCCATTGATTTTCTATGGGAATTGCAGAAATGACTTCTAAGCCTCAAAATAATGACTTTTTTTCCTAGGTGGTAGGAATGAAACTCAGTGCGGGCTGGATGGGGTCCCCCCTGGGCACCGCAGACCTAAGCTTGTTTAACTCCTACCTCTTAAAGGGACCGAGAAAAAATGACCTTTTCTGCACTCCAATGTAAGTCAATGGGGCGATTTTTTGGCTATGTGCTAGAAATGAAATTCAGTGCGGATTGGATGACAGGCACCCTAGGCACCCAGGATCGGCTTTAGTTTCACGTGTATCTCTTAAGCCGGCAGAGAAAACCCACCTGATATGCGCTCCACACAATTGAATAGAGACGCCGTTGATTTTCTATGGGAATTGCAGAAATGACTTCTAAGCCTCAAAATAATGACTTTTTTTCCTAAGGTGGTAGGAATGAAACTCAGTGCGGGCTGGATGGGGTCCCCCTGGGCACCGCAGACCTAAGCTTGTTTAACTCCTACCTCTTAAAGGGACCGAGAAAAAATGACCTTTTCTGCACTCCAATGTAAGTCAATGGGGCGATTTTTTGGCTATGTGCTAGAAATGAAATGCAGTGCGGATTGGATGACAGGCACCCTAGGCACCCAGGATCGGCTTTAGTTTCACGTGTATCTCTTAAGCCGGCAGAGAAAACCCACCTGATATGCGCTCCACACAATTGAATAGAGACGCCGTTGATTTTCTATGGGAATTGCAGAAATGACTTCTAAGCCTCAAAGTAATGACTTTTTTCCTAAGGTGGTAGGAATGAAACTCAGTGCGGGCTGGATGGGGTCCCCCCTGGGCACCGCAGACCTAAGCTTGTTTAACTCCTACCTCTTAAAGGGACCGAGAAAAAATGACCTTTTCTGCACTCCAATGTAAGTCAATGGGGCGATTTTTTGGCTATGTGCTAGAAATGAAATTCAGTGCGGATTGGATGACAGGCACCCTAGGCACCCAGGATCGGCTTTAGTTTCACGTGTATCTCTTAAGCCGGCAGAGAAAACCCACCTGATATGCGCTCCACACAATTGAATAGAGACGCCGTTGATTTTCTATGGGAATTGCAGAAATGACTTCTAAGCCTCAAAATAATGACTTTTTTTCCTAAGGTGGTAGGAATGAAACTCAGTGCGGGCTGGATGGGGTCCCCCTGGGCACCGCAGACCTAAGCTTGTTTAACTCCTACCTCTTAAAGGGACCGAGAAAAAATGACCTTTTCTGCACTCCAATGTAAGTCAATGGGGCGATTTTTTGGCTATGTGCTAGAAATGAAATTCAGTGCGGATTGGATGACAGGCACCCTAGGCACCCAGGATCGGCTTTAGTTTCACGTGTATCTCTTAAGCGGCAGAGAAAACCCACCTGATATGCGCTCCACACAATTGAATAGAGACGCCGTTGATTTTCTATGGGAATTGCAGAAATGACTTCTAAGCCTCAAAATAATGACTTTTTTTCCTAAGGTGGTAGGAATGAAACTCAGTGCGGGCTGGATGGGGTCCCCCTGGGCACCGCAGACCTAAGCTTGTTTAACTCCTACCTCTTAAAGGGACCGAGAAAAAATGACCTTTTCTGCACTCCAATGTAAGTCAATGGGGCGATTTTTTGGCTATGTGCTAGAAATGAAATTCAGTGCGGATTGGATGACAGGCACCCTAGGCACCCAGGATCGGCTTTAGTTTCACGTGTATCTCTTAAGCCGGCAGAGAAAACCCACCTGATATGCGCTCCACACAATTGAATAGAGACGCCGTTGATTTTCTATGGGAATTGCAGAAATGACTTCTAAGCCTCATCAGGTGGTAGGAATGAAACTCAGTGTGGGCTGGATGGGGTCCCCCCTGGGCACCGCAGACCTAAGCTTGTTTAACTCCTACCTCTTAAAGGGACCGAGAAAAAATGACCTTTTCTGCACTCCAATGTAAGTCAATGGGGCGATTTTTTGGCTATGTGCTAGAAATGAAATTCAGTGCGGATTGGATGACAGGCACCCTAGGCACCCAGGATCGGCTTTAGTTTCACGTGTATCTCTTAAGCCGGCAGAGAAAACCCACCTGATATGCGCTCCACACAATTGAATAGAGACGCCGTTGATTTTCTATGGGAATTGCAGAAATGACTTCTAAGCCTCAAAATAATGACTTTTTTTCCTAAGGTGGTAGGAATGAAACTCAGTGCGGGCTGGATGGGGTCCCCCCTGGGCACCGCAGACCTAAGCTTGTTTAACTCCTACCTCTTAAAGGGACCGAGAAAAAATGACCTTTTCTGCACTCCAATGTAAGTCAATGGGGCGATTTTTTGGCTATGTGCTAGAAATGAAATTCAGTGCGGATTGGATGACAGGCACCCTAGGCACCCAGGATCGGCTTTAGTTTCACGTGTATCTCTTAAGCCGGCAGAGAAAACCCACCTGATATGCGCTCCACACAATTGAATAGAGACGCCGTTGATTTTCTATGGGAATTGCAGAAATGACTTCTAAGCCTCAAAATAATGACTTTTTTTCCTAAGGTGGTAGGAATGAAACTCAGTGCGGGCTGGATGGGGTCCCCCCTGGGCACCGCAGACCTAAGCTTGTTTAACTCCTACCTCTTAAAGGGACCGAGAAAAAATGACCTTTTCTGCACTCCAATGTAAGTCAATGGGGCGATTTTTTGGCTATGTGCTAGAAATGAAATTCAGTGCGGATTGGATGACAGGCACCCTAGGCACCCAGGATCGGCTTTAGTTTCACGTGTATCTCTTACGCGGCAGAGAAAACCCACCTGATATGCGCTCCACACAATTGAATAGAGACGCCATTGATTTTCTATGGGAATTGCAGAAATGACTTCTAAGCCTCAAAATAATGACTTTTTTTCCTAAGGTGGTAGGAATGAAACTCAGTGCGGGCTGGATGGGGTCCCCCTGGGCACCGCAGACCTAAGCTTGTTTAACTCCTACCTCTTAAAGGGACCGAGAAAAAATGACCTTTTCTGCACTCCAATGTAAGTCAATGGGGCGATTTTTTGGCTATGTGCTAGAAATGAATTCAGTGCGGATTGGATGACAGGCACCCTAGGCACCAGGATCGGCTTTAGTTTCATGTGTATCTCTTAAGCCGGCAGAGAAAACCCACCTGATATGCGCTCCACACAATTGAATAGAGACGCCGTTGATTTTCTATGGGAATTGCAGAAATGACTTCTAAGCCTCAAAATAATGACTTTTTTCCTAAGGTGGTAGGAATGAAACTCAGTGCGGGCTGGATGGGGTCCCCCCTGGGCACCGCAGACCTAAGCTTGTTTAACTCCTACCTCTTAAAGGGACCGAGAAAAAATGACCTTTTCTGCACTCCAATGTAAGTCAATGGGGCGATTTTTTGGCTATGTGCTAGAAATGAAATGCAGTGCGGATTGGATGACAGGCACCCTAGGCACCAGGATCGGCTTTAGTTTCACGTGTATCTCTTAAGCCGGCAGAGAAAACCACCTGATATGCGCTCCACACAATTGAATAGAGACGCCGTTGATTTTCTATGGGAATTGCAGAAATGACTTCTAAGCCTCAAAATAATGACTTTTTTTCCTAAGGTGGTAGGAATGAAACTCAGTGCGGGCTGGATGGGGTCCCCCCTGGGCACCGCAGACCTAAGCTTGTTTAACTCCTACCTCTTAAAGGACCGAGAAAAAATGACCTTTTCTGCACTCCAATGTAAGTCAATGGGGCGATTTTTTGGCTATGTGCTAGAAATGAAATTCAGTGCGGATTGGATGACAGGCACCCTAGGCACCCAGGATCGGCTTTAGTTTCACGTGTATCTCTTAAGCCGGCAGAGAAAACCCACCTGATATGCGCTCCACACAATTGAATAGAGACGCCGTTGATTTTCTATGGGAATTGCAGAAATGACTTCTAAGCCTCAAAATAATGACTTTTTTCCTAAGGTGGTAGGAATGAAACTCAGTGCGGGCTGGATGGGGTCCCCCTGGGCACCGCAGACCTAAGCTTGTTTAACTCCTACCTCTTAAAGGGACCGAGAAAAAATGACCTTTTCTGCACTCCAATGTAAGTCAATGGGGCGATTTTTTGGCTATGTGCTAGAAATGAAATTCAGTGCGGATTGGATGACAGGCACCCTAGGCACCCAGGATCGGCTTTAGTTTCACGTGTATCTCTTAAGCCGGCAGAGAAAACCCACCTGATATGCGCTCCACACAATTGAATAGAGACGCCGTTGATTTTCTATGGGAATTGCAGAAATGACTTCTAAGCCTCAAAATAATGACTTTTTTTCCTAAGGTGGTAGGAATGAAACTCAGTGCGGGCTGGATGGGGTCCCCCTGGGCACCGCAGACCTAAGCTTGTTTAACTCCTACCTCTTAAAGGGACCGAGAAAAAATGACCTTTTCTGCACTCCAATGTAAGTCAATGGGGCGATTTTTTGGCTATGTGCTAGAAATGAAATTCAGTGCGGATTGGATGACAGGCACCCTAGGCACCCAGGATCGGCTTTAGTTTCACGTGTATCTCTTAAGCCGGCAGAGAAAACCCACCTGATATGCGCTCCACACAATTGAATAGAGACGCCGTTGATTTTCTATGGGAATTGCAGAAATGACTTCTAAGCCTCAAAATAATGACTTTTTTTCCTAAGGTGGTAGGAATGAAACTCAGTGCGGGCTGGATGGGGTCCCCCCTGGGCACCGCAGACCTAAGCTTGTTTAACTCCTACCTCTTAAAGGGACCGAGAAAAAATGACCTTTTCTGCACTCCAATGTAAGTCAATGGGGCGATTTTTTGGCTATGTGCTAGAAATGAAATTCAGTGCGGATTGGATGACAGGCACCCTAGGCACCCAGGATCGGCTTTAGTTTCACGTGTATCTCTTAAGCCGGCAGAGAAAACCCACCTGATATGCGCTCCACACAATTGAATAGAGACGCCGTTGATTTTCTATGGGAATTGCAGAAATGACTTCTAAGCCTCAAAATAATGACTTTTTTTCCTAAGGTGGTAGGAATGAAACTCAGTGCGGGCTGGATGGGGTCCCCCCTGGGCACCGCAGACCTAAGCTTGTTTAACTCCTACCTCTTAAAGGGACCGAGAAAAAATGACCTTTTCTGCACTCCAATGTAAGTCAATGGGGCGATTTTTTGGCTATGTGCTAGAAATGAAATTCAGTGCGGATTGGATGACAGGCACCCTAGGCACCCAGGATCGGCTTTAGTTTCACGTGTATCTCTTAAGCCGGCAGAGAAAACCCACCTGATATGCGCTCCACACAATTGAATAGAGACGCCGTTGATTTTCTATGGGAATTGCAGAAATGACTTCTAAGCCTCAAAATAATGACTTTTTTTCCTAAGGTGGTAGGAATGAAACTCAGTGCGGGCTGGATGGGGTCCCCCTGGGCACCGCAGACCTAAGCTTGTTTAACTCCTACCTCTTAAAGGGACCGAGAAAAAATGACCTTTTCTGCACTCCAATGTAAGTCAATGGGGCGATTTTTTGGCTATGTGCTAGAAATGAAATTCAGTGCGGATTGGATGACAGGCACCCTAGGCACCCAGGATCGGCTTTAGTTTCACGTGTATCTCTTAAGCCGGCAGAGAAAACCCACCTGATATGCGCTCCACACAATTGAATAGAGACGCCGTTGATTTTCTATGGGAATTGCAGAAATGACTTCTAAGCCTCAAAATAATGACTTTTTTTCCTAAGGTGGTAGGAATGAAACTCAGTGCGGGCTGGATGGGGTCCCCCCTGGGCACCGCAGACCTAAGCTTGTTTAACTCCTACCTCTTAAAGGGACCGAGAAAAAATGACCTTTTCTGCACTCCAATGTAAGTCAATGGGGCGATTTTTTGGCTATGTGCTAGAAATGAAATTCAGTGCGGATTGGATGACAGGCACCCTAGGCACCCAGGATCGGCTTTAGTTTCACGTGTATCTCTTAAGCCGGCAGAGAAAACCCACCTGATATGCGCTCCACACAATTGAATAGAGACGCCGTTGATTTTCTATGGGAATTGCAGAAATGACTTCTAAGCCTCAAAATAATGACTTTTTTTCCTAAGGTGGTAGGAATGAAACTCAGTGCGGGCTGGATGGGGTCCCCCCTGGGCACCGCAGACCTAAGCTTGTTTAACTCCTACCTCTTAAAGGGACCGAGAAAAAATGACCTTTTCTGCACTCCAATGTAAGTCAATGGGGCGATTTTTTGGCTATGTGCTAGAAATGAAATTCAGTGCGGATTGGATGACAGGCACCCTAGGCACCCAGGATCGGCTTTAGTTTCACGTGTATCTCTTAAGCCGGCAGAGAAAACCCACCTGATATGCGCTCCACACAATTGAATAGAGACGCCGTTGATTTTCTATGGGAATTGCAGAAATGACTTCTAAGCCTCAAAATAATGACTTTTTTTCCTAAGGTGGTAGGAATGAAACTCAGTGCGGGCTGGATGGGGTCCCCCCTGGGCACCGCAGACCTAAGCTTGTTTAACTCCTACCTCTTAAAGGGACCGAGAAAAAATGACCTTTTCTGCACTCCAATGTAAGTCAATGGGGCGATTTTTTGGCTATGTGCTAGAAATGAAATTCAGTGCGGATTGGATGACAGGCACCCTAGGCACCCAGGATCGGCTTTAGTTTCACGTGTATCTCTTAAGCCGGCAGAGAAAACCCACCTGATATGCGCTCCACACAATTGAATAGAGACGCCGTTGATTTTCTATGGGAATTGCAGAAATGACTTCTAAGCCTCAAAATAATGACTTTTTTTCCTAAGGTGGTAGGAATGAAACTCAGTGCGGGCTGGATGGGGTCCCCCCTGGGCACCGCAGACCTAAGCTTGTTTAACTCCTACCTCTTAAAGGGACCGAGAAAAAAATGACCTTTTCTGCACTCCAATGTAAGTCAATGGGGCGATTTTTTGGCTATGTGCTAGAAATGAAATTCAGTGCGGATTGGATGACAGGCACCCTAGGCACCCAGGATCGGCTTTAGTTTCACGTGTATCTCTTAAGCCGGCAGAGAAAACCACCTGATATGCGCTCCACACAATTGAATAGAGACGCCGTTGATTTTCTATGGGAATTGCAGAAATGACTTCTAAGCCTCAAAATAATGACTTTTTTTCCTAAGGTGGTAGGAATGAAACTCAGTGCGGGCTGGATGGGGTCCCCCTGGGCACCGCAGACCTAAGCTTGTTTAACTCCTACCTCTTAAAGGGACCGAGAAAAAATGACCTTTTCTGCACTCCAATGTAAGTCAATGGGGCGATTTTTTGGCTATGTGCTAGAAATGAAATTCAGTGCGGATTGGATGACAGGCACCCTAGGCACCCAGGATCGGCTTTAGTTTCACGTGTATCTCTTAAGCCGGCAGAGAAAACCCACATGATATGCGCTCCACACAATTGAATAGAGACGCCGTTGATTTTCTATGGGAATTGCAGAAATGACTTCTAAGCCTCAAAATAATGACTTTTTTTCCTAAGGTGGTAGGAATGAAACTCAGTGCGGGCTGGATGGGGTCCCCCCTGGGCACCGCAGACCTAAGCTTGTTTAACTCCTACCTCTTAAAGGGACCGAGAAAAAATGACCTTTTCTGCACTCCAATGTAAGTCAATGGGGCGATTTTTTGGCTATGTGCTAGAAATGAAATTCAGTGCGGATTGGATGACAGGCACCCTAGGCACCCAGGATCGGCTTTAGTTTCACGTGTATCTCTTAAGCCGGCAGAGAAAATCCACCTGATATGCGCTCCACACAATTGAATAGAGACGCCGTTGATTTTCTATGGGAATTGCAGAAATGACTTCTAAGCCTCAAAATAATGACTTTTTTTCCTAAGGTGGTAGGAATGAAACTCAGTGTGGGCTGGATGGGGTCCCCCTGGGCACCGCAGACCTAAGCTTGTTTAACTCCTACCTCTTAAAGGGACCGAGAAAAAATGACCTTTTCTGCACTCCAATGTAAGTCAATGGGGCGATTTTTTGGCTATGTGCTAGAAATGAAATTCAGTGCGGATTGGATGACAGGCACCCTAGGCACCCAGGATCGGCTTTAGTTTCACGTGTATCTCTTAAGCCGGCAGAGAAAACCCACCTGATATGCGCTCCACACAATTGAATAGAGACGCCGTTGATTTTCTATGGGAATTGCAGAAATGACTTCTAAGCCTCAAAATAATGACTTTTTTCCTAAGGTGGTAGGAATGAAACTCAGTGTGGGCTGGATGGGTTCCCCCTGGGCACCGCAGACCTAAGCTTGTTTAACTCCTACCTCTTAAAGGGACCGAGAAAAAATGACCTTTTCTGCACTCCAATGTAAGTCAATGGGGCGATTTTTTGGCTATGTGCTAGAAATGAAATTCAGTGCGGATTGGATGACAGGCACCCTAGGCACCCAGGATCGGCTTTAGTTTCACGTGTATCTCTTAAGCCGGCAGAGAAAACCCACCTGATATGCGCTCCACACAATTGAATAGAGACGCCGTTGATTTTCTATGGGAATTGCAGAAATGACTTCTAAGCCTCAAAATAATGACTTTTTTTCCTAAGGTGGTAGGAATGAAACTCAGTGCGGGCTGGATGGGGTCCCCCCTGGGCACCGCAGACCTAAGCTTGTTTAACTCCTACCTCTTAAAGGGACCGAGAAAAAATGACCTTTTCTGCACTCCAATGTAAGTCAATGGGGCGATTTTTTGGCTATGTGCTAGAAATGAAATTCAGTGCGGATTGGATGACAGGCACCCTAGGCACCCAGGATCGGCTTTAGTTTCACGTGTATCTCTTAAGCCGGCAGAGAAAACCCACCTGATATGCGCTCCACACAATTGAATAGAGACGCCGTTGATTTTCTATGGGAATTGCAGAAATGACTTCTAAGCCTCAAAATAATGACTTTTTTTCCTAAGGTGGTAGGAATGAAACTCAGTGCGGGCTGGATGGGGTCCCCCCTGGGCACCGCAGACCTAAGCTTGTTTAACTCCTACCTCTTAAAGGGACCGAGAAAAAATGACCTTTTCTGCACTCCAATGTAAGTCAATGGGGCGATTTTTTGGCTATGTGCTAGAAATGAAATTCAGTGCGGATTGGATGACAGGCACCCTAGGCACCCAGGATCGGCTTTAGTTTCACGTGTATCTCTTAAGCCGGCAGAGAAAACCCACCTGATATGCGCTCCACACAATTGAATAGAGACGCCGTTGATTTTCTATGGGAATTGCAGAAATGACTTCTAAGCCTCAAAATAATGACTTTTTTTCCTAAGGTGGTAGGAATGAAACTCAGTGCGGGCTGGATGGGGTCCCCCCTGGGCACCGCAGACCTAAGCTTGTTTAACTCCTACCTCTTAAAGGGACCGAGAAAAAATGACCTTTTCTGCACTCCAATGTAAGTCAATGGGGCGATTTTTTGGCTATGTGCTAGAAATGAAATTCAGTGCGGATTGGATGACAGGCACCCTAGGCACCCAGGATCGGCTTTAGTTTCACGTGTATCTCTTAAGCCGGCAGAGAAAACCCACCTGATATGCGCTCCACACAATTGAATAGAGACGCCGTTGATTTTCTATGGGAATTGCAGAAATGACTTCTAAGCCTCAAAATAATGACTTTTTTTCCTAAGGTGGTAGGAATGAAACTCAGTGTGGGCTGGATGGGGTCCCCCCTGGGCACCGCAGACCTAAGCTTGTTTAACTCCTACCTCTTAAAGGGACCGAGAAAAAATGACCTTTTCTGCACTCCAATGTAAGTCAATGGGGCGATTTTTTGGCTATGTGCTAGAAATGAAATTCAGTGCGGATTGGATGACAGGCACCCTAGGCACCCAGGATCGGCTTTAGTTTCACGTGTATCTCTTAAGCCGGCAGAGAAAACCCACCTGATATGCGCTCCACACAATTGAATTAGAGACGCCGTTGATTTTCTATGGGAATTGCAGAAATGACTTCTAAGCCTCAAAATAATGACTTTTTTTCCTAAGGTGGTAGGAATGAAACTCAGTGCGGGCTGGATGGGGTCCCCCCTGGGCACCGCAGACCTAAGCTTGTTTAACTCCTACCTCTTAAAGGGACCGAGAAAAAATGACCTTTTCTGCACTCCAATGTAAGTCAATGGGGCGATTTTTTGGCTATGTGCTAGAAATGAAATTCAGTGCGGATTGGATGACAGGCACCCTAGGCACCCAGGATCGGCTTTAGTTTCACGTGTATCTCTTAAGCCGGCAGAGAAAACCACCTGATATGCGCTCCACACAATTGAATAGAGACGCCATTGATTTTCTATGGGAATTGCAGAAATGACTTCTAAGCCTCAAAATAATGACTTTTTTTCCTAAGGTGGTAGGAATGAAACTCAGTGCGGGCTGGATGGGGTCCCCCCTGGGCACCGCAGACCTAAGCTTGTTTAACTCCTACCTCTTAAAGGGACCGAGAAAAAATGACCTTTTCTGCACTCCAATGTAAGTCAATGGGGCGATTTTTTGGCTATGTGCTAGAAATGAAATTCAGTGCGGATTGGATGACAGGCACCCTAGGCATCCAGGATCGGCTTTAGTTTCACGTGTATCTCTTAAGCCGGCAGAGAAAACCCACCTGATATGCGCTCCACACAATTGAATTAGAGACGCCGTTGATTTTCTATGGGAATTGCAGAAATGACTTCTAAGCCTCAAAATAATGACTTTTTTTCCTAAGGTGGTAGGAATGAAACTCAGTGCGGGCTGGATGGGGTCCCCCCTGGGCACCGCAGACCTAAGCTTGTTTAACTCCTACCTCTTAAAGGGACCGAGAAAAAATGACCTTTTCTGCACTCCAATGTAAGTCAATGGGGCGATTTTTTGGCTATGTGCTAGAAATGAAATGCAGTGCGGATTGGATGACAGGCACCCTAGGCACCCAGGATCGGCTTTAGTTTCACGTGTATCTCTTAAGCCGGCAGAGAAAACCCACCTGATATGCGCTCCACACAATTGAATAGAGACGCCGTTGATTTTCTATGGGAATTGCAGAAATGACTTCTAAGCCTCAAAATAATGACTTTTTTTCCTAAGGTGGTAGGAATGAAACTCAGTGCGGGCTGGATGGGGTCCCCCCTGGGCACCGCAGACCTAAGCTTGTTTAACTCCTACCTCTTAAAGGGACCGAGAAAAAATGACCTTTTCTGCACTCCAATGTAAGTCAATGGGCGATTTTTTGGCTATGTGCTAGAAATGAAATTCAGTGCGGATTGGATGACAGGCACCCTAGGCACCCAGGATCGGCTTTAGTTTCACGTGTATCTCTTAAGCCGGCAGAGAAAACCCACCTGATATGCGCTCCACACAATTGAATTAGAGACGCCGTTGATTTTCTATGGGAATTGCAGAAATGACTTCTAAGCCTCAAAATAATGTCATTTTTTCTAAGGTGGTAGGAATGAAACTCAGTGCGGGCTGGATGGGGTCCCCCCTGGGCACCGCAGACCTAAGCTTGTTTAACTCCTACCTCTTAAAGGGACCGAGAAAAAATGACCTTTTCTGCACTCCAATGTAAGTCAATGGGGCGATTTTTTGGCTATGTGCTAGAAATGAAATTCAGTGCGGATTGGATGACAGGCACCCTAGGCACCCAGGATCGGCTTTAGTTTCACGTGTATCTCTTAAGCCGGCAGAGAAAACCCACCTGATATGCGCTCCACACAATTGAATAGAGACGCCATTGATTTTCTATGGGAATTGCAGAAATGACTTCTAAGCCTCAAAATAATGACTTTTTTTCCTAAGGTGGTAGGAATGAAACTCAGTGCGGGCTGGATGGGGTCCCCCCTGGGCACCGCAGACCTAAGCTTGTTTAACTCCTACCTCTTAAAGGGACCGAGAAAAAATGACCTTTTCTGCACTCCAATGTAAGTCAATGGGGCGATTTTTTGGCTATGTGCTAGAAATGAAATTCAGTGCGGATTGGATGACAGGCACCCTAGGCACCCAGGATCGGCTTTAGTTTCACGTGTATCTCTTAAGCCGGCAGAGAAAACCCACCTGATATGCGCTCCACACAATTGAATAGAGACGCCGTTGATTTTCTATGGGAATTGCAGAAATGACTTCTAAGCCTCAAAATGACTTGGCCTTTTTTTTCCTAAGGTGGTGAATGAACTCAGAGCTCCCTGCACTGGGACCGGGTCCCCCCTTCTCAGCAGACCTAAGCTTGTTTCTTCTGGAAAAAAGGACCGAGAATACTCATAATGGCTCCAATGCACGTCAAGAAGACTAAAAGTCTGCCAGAATGTCTAAATTACCGGATTTTACAGAGCTGGTGAGGACTGGGAGATTTCAAGATGGCGATGGCTCCAAAACGAGGCTGGAGTGGTGGAAAAACACAGCCCAAAGAATGCGTCAGACATTGTGTCTCCAACAAGGAAGGAAATCTAAAACACCGGAACAAGAATGACTTCAGTTCCTGCCAGCAACTGATATCAGGTTACCAGAGACTGGGGATCAGAGGAAGACGTGGGGGCACATGATAGTTCTGTGATACACACTTTAAAAAGAACAGCAAGCTCTTAGATTAAGAGATGAGTCTGAATCTCCCCTACCTTCTCCCTCCACATGTAGTCCAGATAAACAAAAGATAAGAGTACATGAAGAGGAGGATAAAGAAACAATAGATGATGCAGATTCAGACAGAGAGGAAGAAACTGATTCTTTAACAACTGAATTAGATGCATTAAAAACTACCAATGCCCCTCTGTCAGAAAATAGGATGAAAGAAATGCTATTTGCTTTTAAAAAGACTCTGAGATCTGAATTTAAAACACTGTTGACACCTGTCCAGAAATCAGTAGCAGAAGCTGAAAAGAGAATCAGCCATACAGAAACTAAAATGAATGATCTCACTATTTCACATAATGAGCTAATTGACGCACATTATGATCTTGATACTGAAGTAAAAGACTTGAGATTAAAAATGGCAGACATGGAAGACCGTACACGGAGAAATAATAATTAAATTTAGAGGAATACCTGAAATTATCCCGAATTCTGAACTGGTTAACTACATCCAAGAATATGTTATGCTAGTGTTGCCCAATTGCTCTACAAATGAGATGTTAATCGACAGGGCACACCGTATACCAAAACCTAGACATCTCTCTGACCGAAATTCCCAGAGATGTGCTGGCTAGATTTCATTTCTTTCATATTAAAGAATCACTGATGACAACATCCAGGAAGAATATTGAGCTTCCAGACAGATTTAAAAAGCTACAGCTTTTCACAGATCTATCCGCTGTAACTTTTGCAACAAAGAAGAAAGTTCCTGCCAATAACATCGGCACTCAGAGAGAATAAAACTCTATACAAATGGGGATTTCCAGTGAAACTCCTCGTGATAAAAGAAGGCAAAACACATGTCATTAGAAACTTAGAAGAAGGAATGAAACTACTACAGGATTGGGGCATAACTGTTCAAAATGAAGAACATCGTTCAGGTCCATCTCATATTGCTACGGAATGGAGAAAAGTTACTCGCTGAAGAAAAGAAGATATGCAGGAAAATCTGAGTTCAAAAACTGAACCTGCGCTTCTATCTTGAGAAAAGAATACTTGAGAATGTCATCCTCTCAACTCAAGTGGACTTATCCCCCCCTAACATTTTTCATCTGCTTCCTTTGCAGGCTTTTATGTTTGATGTTACATGTTTGATTAATACGTTTATCTGTTTGTGTGTTAACCTACTCCTTTGCAGGTATGAAGGGATCATTCGAAAAAGACTATTGATAAGTATGAAAAATATTATTAGCTTCTCTTTTATTTTTATAATGGTGATTAAGATTGCTTCGCTTAATGTAAATGGTTTGAATAGCCCTTATAGAAGAACGCAAATGTGGAAGGAAATTCGTAGATTAAACTGTGATGTTGTAGCTATTCAGGAGTCACATCTGGTGGAGAAAGATAATGATAGAATTAAGAACAAAAATTTCCCATATATATTCCATTCTAATTTTAAGAATAAATCCAGAGGAGTGATGTTGGCGATTAAAAATACAATTGCTTTCAAATTAATTAAAACTATATCAGATCCAAATGGAAGATATATCTTGCTTATAGCGGAATTGAATAATGTAATATATACAATATTAGCCATTTATGCTCCTTGTTCAGGCCAAATAAAATTTTTGAATAAAATGATCAAACTAATCAATAAACACAAACAAGGTTACGCTTTAATAATGGGAGACTTTAATGTAGTACCTGATAATGACATGGATACAAACTTTCCCGACAGAAGAAAGAACACAACATTTAAAAACAGTCTCTATAACAATGATTTTTATGATATTTGGAGGATAAAACATGGCTCTGAGAAAGATTATACACATTATTCTTCACCATGCAACAGTTATGCTAGAATAGATTTATTTCTTTCGGATAGAGATCTGTTAATGAGAGTTGATGAGGCTACAATAGAAAGCATTACCTGGACAGATCACGCACCTATAACATTATCATTGAAAGAAAAAATAAACTCTGTCCCGACATATCTTTGGAGAGCCAATACATTTATCCTGCAACATCCTACGCATAGCAAGGAATTAGAGAAACACTTGAAAGAATATTTTTTAAAAAATGTGAGAGAAGATACACACATAAATGCAATTTGGAATGCTCATAAGGCATATATTAGAGGAGTATTTATTAAAACTGGAAGTAGAATAAAAAAAGCCAAAAATAAAGAGATGGATTCAATATTGAAAGAAATACATACAACTGAATTATTAAATAAAAATAATCCATCTACAATACTTAAGCAAAAACTTAAACTTCTACGTGACACCTTGAGTACTATACTCTTTGCCGACTATGAAAAACACAATAGGAAGATAAGGGCACATTATTATACATATAATAATAAAGCAACTAAATTATTAGCCGTTAGGATAAAAATGCAACATAGAAAAAATAAAATCCCGTTTTTGTGGAATAAAAATAAAACAGAAAAACTTGTCGCTCCCAATGATATTGCCAATGAATTTATGAAATACTATACAGAACTTTATAATCTCAAAAATAATCCTAATATTATGCAACCTAACTCGGCCTCCATTAATGAATTCCTTTCTAGAATATCCTTGCCAAAAATAAGTTCAGAACAACTAGAAGAACTAAATCAACCTATTACTATAAATGAAATTAAAAAGACTATATTATCTCTCCCATTAAACAAATCACCTGGAATTGATGGCCTAACAAGTGAGTACTATAAAAAATTTGCAGAAATATTAGCACCTATAATGGTTCCTTTCTTCCAAAATTGCATGAAAGAAGGATCTTTCCCCATAGAAAACCTACAAGCAGTTATTGTAACCCTACCAAAAGAAGGGAAAGATCCAGATACACCACAAAACTTTCGCCCAATTTCGCTCCTAAATAATGATTTAAAAATATATGCAAAAATCTTAGCATTAAGGCTATCTAAAATCATTCCTATATTGATTGGTAAAGACCAAGTAGGTTTTGTTAAAAACAGATTTGGAGCAGATAATACAAGAAGAATCTTAAACATTCTTCACTACATAGAAACCAAAAATTGAAATCAGTCTTCCTGGCCCTAGATGCCGAGAAGGCTTTTGATAGAGTTAACTGGCAATACACCTTCTCGGCTCTAGGTGCCATGGGATTCGAGGGATCCATATTAAAGGCCATTCAGGCCTTATATTCTAAACCTTCAGCAAAAGTTTTTAGTAATGGATCTCTATCAGATACTTTCGAAATTACCAATGGAACCAGGCAAGGTTGCCCATTGTCCCCAATCATATTTATTTTATCAATAGAGCCTCTAGCCCAATACTTAAGATCACACCCCGACATAGAAGGCATTAACATTGAAGAACAACCCCAAATAATTTCTTTATATGCAGATGATATAATTCTCACACTATCTAAACCTGCAAAATCTTTGGAAAATTCTATGCATGTACTAAAAGAATTTGGAGCTATATCTTACTACTCCCTAAACCAAACAAAGTCCCAGGCTTTACCAATTAATATCACAAATAAAGAAATTGAAGAATTCAAAGAAAAATTTCATTTTGATTGGCAACCATCCTCAATAAAATATTTGGGTATCCAAGTCCCAAATTCATCAAAACTGCTTTACAAATTAAATTACGTCCCATTTATTAAAAATTAAAAGAGGATCTTTTGCCACTTACCAAAATTGAAATCTCTTGGCTAGGAAGAATTGCTACCTATAAGATGTTCCTTCTGCCAAAGATGCTATATCTCTTTAGAAACATTCCAATTACATTACCACTGTCCTTTTTTTCCACCACCAGATCTTTAATCTCTAAATATATTTGGCAAAACAAACCTCCTAGAATTCCCTATAATATCTCAACTAAACAAAAATCAGTGGGTGGAATAGGAATCCCGGATAGTAAAAATTATCATATAGCAACCTTGGTATCCACAATTAAAAGCTGGTATAAAATAACAGACCCACCACACTGGGTACACATTGAAAAACATTTTATGGATAATATAGACCCACATTTGTATATCTTTTTGCACTTCTGGAACATAGATTATCCGAAACATATGTCCCCATTCACTTATGCTACCTTACACAACTGGAAATTAGCCCATAAATTTTCCTACGTTAACTCCAATAGCTATATTCATCATTCCCCAACACAAATATTGAAATATGCGATAAAGGATATTGGGGTGTCTTCCTGGATAGAGAAGGGAATAGATACTATAGATAAACTACTTCATAATCAAAAAATTCATGAGTTTGATACTCTTAAAATTAAATTTAAGCTACAATCTAAAGAGATTTTTACCTATCTTAGAATCAAAAAACTTTATAGAATCTCATAACTTTGACCTAGTACCATGCTGTCCACAACTTATAGCTTATGTCAAATCTGAATCCAAAGGCCTTAAACCAATCTACAATATATTAGATGAACATACCATTTTTCAAAAAGGAAAACCCATTTCTATCTGGGAGGATGAACTCAACTGCACGATATCACCACAACAATGGAAAAGTGCCATATCCTTTACGCAAAAATGTTTACAAAGTACCACCCATATTGAAGCCATAACTAAATCATGGTTATACTGGTACTTTACTCCAGTTAAACTAAATAAAATATATCCCACACAATCCAATCTATGTTGGAGAGATTGTAATATGGTTGGAAATCTATCCCATCTGCTATGGTTTTGCCCTATAATTAAAAACTTTTGGAAGGAAATTTTCAAACTACTCTCAGAAGTTGTTAGAAGAGAGGTATCATACAATCCATCTTTGGTATTATTAATGATTGATATAAATGCATTACCCATACAGGAAAGATATATTACTTGTAAATTGCTAGTAATTGCTAAATTAGTTTTAACAAGATATTGGAAGACTTCTACTTGTCCACACGTAGACGAGGTTATTAATAGCATAAAATTATGCTATATATATGAAGAATATATTGCTATAGGGAACAACTCCATACAAAAATTTTATAAAAATTGGGAATTATGGATACAATTTTATGAAAAGAAGAACAAAATTAAAATGTTACCACCTTGGGCCTTATCTAAATGACTTTATAATATTTTCATCTAAATATATGAGTAAATTTCTATGGATCCCTGTTTGAATTTGAAATTGATGAACACTTATTGGACTGATATTATTACAACATACCTACAAAGATGGGTTTATTTGTTACTGTTTTTGTTTTTTTTTCTTTTTTCTTTCTGTATTCGTATGTGATTGTATTAATATCTGGAGTACTTATATCTGTGGAGAGAAGGATGTATCTCTACAGAAGAAACGATAATGATTGTTTGCGTCTATTAAGTACTCATATGTTATTAATGTTTTCTTTCTTGTTAAAAATTTGAAAAACTTATACAATAAAAACCTATTGAACCACAGAAATGACTTCTAAGCCTCAAAATAATGACTTTTTTTTCCTAAGGTGGTAGGAATGAAACTCAGTGCGGGCTGGATGGGGTCCCCCCTGGGCACCGCAGACCTAAGCTTGTTTAACTCCTACCTCTTAAAGGGACCGAGAAAAAATGACCTTTTCTGCACTCCAATGTAAGTCAATGGGGCGATTTTTTGGCTATGTGCTAGAAATGAAATTCAGTGCCGATTGGATGACAGGCACCCTAGGCACCCAGGATCGGCTTTAGTTTCACGTGTATCTCTTAAGCCGGCAGAGAAAATCCACCTGATATGCGCTCCACACAATTGAATAGAGACGCCATTGATTTTCTATGGGAATTGCAGAAATGACTTCTAAGCCTCAAAATAATGACTTTTTTTCCTAAGGTGGTAGGAATGAAACTCAGTGTGGGCTGGATGGGGTCCCCCCTGGGCACCGCAGACCTAAGCTTGTTTAACTCCTACCTCTTAAAGGGACCGAGAAAAAATGACCTTTCTGCACTCCAATGTAAGTCAATGGGGCGATTTTTTGGATATGTGCTAGAAATGAAATTCAGTGCGGATTGGATGACAGGCACCCTAGGCACCCAGGATCGGCTTTAGTTTCACGTGTATCTCTTAAGCCGCAGAGAAAATCCACCTGATATGCGCTCCACACAATTGAATTAGAGACGCCGTTGATTTTCTATGGGAATTGCAGAAATGACTTCTAAGCCTCAAAATAATGACTTTTTTTCCTAAGGTGGTAGGAATGAAACTCAGTGCGGGCTGGATGGGGTCCCCCCTGGGCACCGCAGACCTAAGCTTGTTTAACTCCTACCTCTTAAAGGGACCGAGAAAAAATGACATTTTCTGCACTCCAATGTAAGTCAATGGGGCGATTTTTTGGCTATGTGCTAGAAATGAAATTCAGTGCGGATTGGATGACAGGCACCCTAGGCACCCAGGATCGGCTTTAGTTTCACGTGTATCTCTTAAGCCGGCAGAGAAAATCCACCTGATATGCGCTCCACACAATTGAATAGAGACGCCATTGATTTTCTATGGGAATTGCAGAAATGACTTCTAAGCCTCAAAATAATGACTTTTTTTCATAAGGTGGTAGGAATGAAACTCAGTGTGGGCTGGATGGGGTCCCCCCTGGGCACCGCAGACCTAAGCTTGTTTAACTCCTACCTCTTAAAGGGACCGAGAAAAAATGACCTTTTCTGCACTCCAATGTAAGTCAATGGGGCGATTTTTTGGCTATGTGCTAGAAATGAAATTCAGTGCGGATTGGATGACAGGCACCCTAGGCACCCAGGATCGGCTTTAGTTTCACGTGTATCTCTTAAGCCGGCAGAGAAAACCCACCTGATATGCGCTCCACACAATTGAATTAGAGACGCCGTTGATTTTCTATGGGAATTGCAGAAATGACTTCTAAGCCTCAAAATAATGACTTTTTTTCCTAAGGTGGTAGGAATGAAACTCAGTGCGGGCTGGATGGGGTCCCCCCTGGGCACCGCAGACCTAAGCTTGTTTAACTCCTACCTCTTAAAGGGACCGAGAAAAAATGACCTTTTCTGCACTCCAATGTAAGTCAATGGGGCGATTTTTTGGCTATGTGCTAGAAATGAAATTCAGTGCCGATTGGATGACAGGCACCCTAGGCACCCAGGATCGGCTTTAGTTTCACGTGTATCTCTTAAGCCGGCAGAGAAAATCCACCTGATATGCGCTCCACACAATTGAATAGAGACGCCATTGATTTTCTATGGGAATTGCAGAAATGACTTCTAAGCCTCAAAATAATGACTTTTTTTCCTAAGGTGGTAGGAATGAAACTCAGTGTGGGCTGGATGGGGTCCCCCCTGGGCACCGCAGACCTAAGCTTGTTTAACTCCTACCTCTTAAAGGGACCGAGAAAAAAATGACCTTTTCTGCACTCCAATGTAAGTCAATGGGGCGATTTTTTGACTATGTGCTAGAAATGAAATTCAGTGCGGATTGGATGACAGGCACCCTAGGCACCCAGGATCGGCTTTAGTTTCACGTGTATCTCTTAAGCCGGCAGAGAAAACCCACCTGATATGCGCTCCACACAATTGAATTAGAGACGCCGTTGATTTTCTATGGGAATTGCAGAAATGACTTCTAAGCCTCAAAATAATGACTTTTTTTCCTAAGGTGGTAGGAATGAAACTCAGTGCGGGCTGGATGGGGTCCCCCCTGGGCACCGCAGACCTAAGCTTGTTTAACTCCTACCTCTTAAAGGGACCGAGAAAAAATGACCTTTTCTGCACTCCAATGTAAGTCAATGGGGCGATTTTTTGGCTATGTGCTAGAAATGAAATTCAGTGCCGATTGGATGACAGGCACCCTAGGCACCCAGGATCGGCTTTAGTTTCACGTGTATCTCTTAAGCCGGCAGAGAAAATCCACCTGATATGCGCTCCACACAATTGAATAGAGACGCCATTGATTTTCTATGGGAATTGCAGAAATGACTTCTAAGCCTCAAAATAATGACTTTTTTTCCTAAGGTGGTAGGAATGAAACTCAGTGTGGGCTGGATGGGGTCCCCCCTGGGCACCGCAGACCTAAGCTTGTTTAACTCCTACCTCTTAAAGGGACCGAGAAAAAATGACCTTTTCTGCACTCCAATGTAAGTCAATGGGGCGATTTTTTGGCTATGTGCTAGAAATGAAATTCAGTGCGGATTGGATGACAGGCACCCTAGGCACCAGGATCGGCTTTAGTTTCACGTGTATCTCTTAAGCCGGCAGAGAAAACCCACCTGATATGCGCTCCACACAATTGAATTAGAGACGCCGTTGATTTTCTATGGGAATTGCAGAAATGACTTCTAAGCCTCAAAATAATGACTTTTTTTCCTAAGGTGGTAGGAATGAAACTCAGTGCGGGCTGGATGGGGTCCCCCCTGGGCACCGCAGACCTAAGCTTGTTTAACTCCTACCTCTTAAAGGGACCGAGAAAAAATGACCTTTTCTGCACTCCAATGTAAGTCAATGGGGCGATTTTTTGGCTATGTGCTAGAAATGAAATTCAGTGCCGATTGGATGACAGGCACCCTAGGCACCCAGGATCGGCTTTAGTTTCACGTGTATCTCTTAAGCCGGCAGAGAAAACCCACCTGATATGCGCTCCACACAATTGAATTAGAGACGCCGTTGATTTTCTATGGGAATTGCAGAAATGACTTCTAAGCCTCAAAATAATGACTTTTTTTCCTAAGGTGGTAGGAATGAAACTCAGTGCGGGCTGGATGGGGTCCCCCCTGGGCACCGCAGACCTAAGCTTGTTTAACTCCTACCTCTTAAAGGGACCGAGAAAAAATGACCTTTTCTGCACTCCAATGTAAGTCAATGGGGCGATTTTTTGGCTATGTGCTAGAAATGAAATTCAGTGCCGATTGGATGACAGGCACCCTAGGCACCCAGGATCGGCTTTAGTTTCACGTGTATCTCTTAAGCCGGCAGAGAAAATCCACCTGATATGCGCTCCACACAATTGAATAGAGACGCCATTGATTTTCTATGGGAATTGCAGAAATGACTTCTAAGCCTCAAAATAATGACTTTTTTTCCTAAGGTGGTAGGAATGAAACTCAGTGTGGGCTGGATGGGGTCCCCCCTGGGCACCGCAGACCTAAGCTTGTTTAACTCCTACCTCTTAAAGGGACCGAGAAAAAATGACCTTTTCTGCACTCCAATGTAAGTCAATGGGGCGATTTTTTGGATATGTGCTAGAAATGAAATTCAGTGCGGATTGGATGACAGGCACCCTAGGCACCCAGGATCGGCTTTAGTTTCACGTGTATCTCTTAAGCCGGCAGAGAAAACCCACCTGATATGCGCTCCACACAATTGAATTAGAGACGCCGTTGATTTTCTATGGGAATTGCAGAAATGACTTCTAAGCCTCAAAATAATGACTTTTTTTCCTAAGGTGGTAGGAATGAAACTCAGTGCGGGCTGGATGGGGTCCCCCCTGGGCACCGCAGACCTAAGCTTGTTTAACTCCTACCTCTTAAAGGGACCGAGAAAAAATGACATTTTCTGCACTCCAATGTAAGTCAATGGGGCGATTTTTTGGCTATGTGCTAGAAATGAAATTCAGTGCGGATTGGATGACAGGCACCCTAGGCACCCAGGATCGGCTTTAGTTTCACGTGTATCTCTTAAGCCGGCAGAGAAAATCCACCTGATATGCGCTCCACACAATTGAATAGAGACGCCATTGATTTTCTATGGGAATTGCAGAAATGACTTCTAAGCCTCAAAATAATGACTTTTTTTCATAAGGTGGTAGGAATGAAACTCAGTGTGGGCTGGATGGGGTCCCCCCTGGGCACCGCAGACCTAAGCTTGTTTAACTCCTACCTCTTAAAGGGACCGAGAAAAAAATGACCTTTTCTGCACTCCAATGTAAGTCAATGGGGCGATTTTTTGGCTATGTGCTAGAAATGAAATTCAGTGCGGATTGGATGACAGGCACCCTAGGCACCCAGGATCGGCTTTAGTTTCACGTGTATCTCTTAAGCCGGCAGAGAAAACCACCTGATATGCGCTCCACACAATTGAATTAGAGACGCCAGTTGATTTTCTATGGGAATTGCAGAAATGACTTCTAAGCCTCAAAATAATGACTTTTTTTCCTAAGGTGGTAGGAATGAAACTCAGTGCGGGCTGGATGGGGTCCCCCCTGGGCACCGCAGACCTAAGCTTGTTTAACTCCTACCTCTTAAAGGGACCGAGAAAAAAATGACCTTTTCTGCACTCCAATGTAAGTCAATGGGGCGATTTTTTGGCTATGTGCTAGAAATGAAATTCAGTGCCGATTGGATGACAGGCACCCTAGGCACCCAGGATCGGCTTTAGTTTCACGTGTATCTCTTAAGCCGGCAGAGAAAATCCACCTGATATGCGCTCCACACAATTGAATAGAGACGCCATTGATTTTCTATGGGAATTGCAGAAATGACTTCTAAGCCTCAAAATAATGACTTTTTTTCCTAAGGTGGTAGGAATGAAACTCAGTGTGGGCTGGATGGGGTCCCCCCTGGGCACCGCAGACCTAAGCTTGTTTAACTCCTACCTCTTAAAGGGACCGAGAAAAAATGACCTTTTCTGCACTCCAATGTAAGTCAATGGGGCGATTTTTTGGACTATGTGCTAGAAATGAAATTCAGTGCGGATTGGATGACAGGCACCCTAGGCACCCAGGATCGGCTTTAGTTTCACGTGTATCTCTTAAGCCGGCAGAGAAAACCACCTGATATGCGCTCCACACAATTGAATTAGAGACGCCGTTGATTTTCTATGGGAATTGCAGAAATGACTTCTAAGCCTCAAAATAATGACTTTTTTTCCTAAGGTGGTAGGAATGAAACTCAGTGCGGGCTGGATGGGGTCCCCCCTGGGCACCGCAGACCTAAGCTTGTTTAACTCCTACCTCTTAAAGGGACCGAGAAAAAATGACCTTTTCTGCACTCCAATGTAAGTCATTGGGGCGATTTTTTGGCTATGTGCTAGAAATGAAATTCAGTGCGGATTGGATGACAGGCACCCTAGGCACCCAGGATCGGCTTTAGTTTCACGTGTATCTCTTAAGCCGGCAGAGAAAATCCACCTGATATGCGCTCCACACAATTGAATAGAGACGCCATTGATTTTCTATGGGAATTGCAGAAATGACTTCTAAGCCTCAAAATAATGACTTTTTTTCCTAAGGTGGTAGGAATGAAACTCAGTGTGGGCTGGATGGGGTCCCCCCTGGGCACCGCAGACCTAAGCTTGTTTAACTCCTACCTCTTAAAGGGACCGAGAAAAAATGACCTTTTCTGCACTCCAATGTAAGTCAATGGGGCGATTTTTTGGCTATGTGCTAGAAATGAAATTCAGTGCGGATTGGATGACAGGCACCCTAGGCACCCAGGATCGGCTTTAGTTTCACGTGTATCTCTTAAGCCGGCAGAGAAAACCCACCTGATATGCGCTCCACACAATTGAATTAGAGACGCCGTTGATTTTCTATGGGAATTGCAGAAATGACTTCTAAGCCTCAAAATAATGACTTTTTTTCCTAAGGTGGTAGGAATGAAACTCAGTGCGGGCTGGATGGGGTCCCCCCTGGGCACCGCAGACCTAAGCTTGTTTAACTCCTACCTCTTAAAGGGACCGAGAAAAAATGACCTTTTCTGCACTCCAATGTAAGTCAATGGGGCGATTTTTTGGCTATGTGCTAGAAATGAAATTCAGTGCCGGATTGGATGACAGGCACCCTAGGCACCCAGGATCGGCTTTAGTTTCACGTGTATCTCTTAAGCCGGCAGAGAAAATCCACCTGATATGCGCTCCACACAATTGAATAGAGACGCCATTGATTTTCTATGGGAATTGCAGAAATGACTTCTAAGCCTCAAAATAATGACTTTTTTTCCTAAGGTGGTAGGAATGAAACTCAGTGTGGGCTGGATGGGGTCCCCCCTGGGCACCGCAGACCTAAGCTTGTTTAACTCCTACCTCTTAAAGGGACCGAGAAAAAATGACCTTTTCTGCACTCCAATGTAAGTCAATGGGGCGATTTTTTGGATATGTGCTAGAAATGAAATTCAGTGCGGATTGGATGACAGGCACCCTAGGCACCCAGGATCGGCTTTAGTTTCACGTGTATCTCTTAAGCCGGCAGAGAAAACCCACCTGATATGCGCTCCACACAATTGAATTAGAGACGCCGTTGATTTTCTATGGGAATTGCAGAAATGACTTCTAAGCCTCAAAATAATGACTTTTTTTCCTAAGGTGGTAGGAAAGAAACTCAGTGCGGGCTGGATGGGGTCCCCCCTGGGCACCGCAGACCTAAGCTTGTTTAACTCCTACCTCTTAAAGGGACCGAGAAAAAATGACATTTTCTGCACTCCAATGTAAGTCAATGGGGCGATTTTTTGGCTATGTGCTAGAAATGAAATTCAGTGCGGATTGGATGACAGGCACCCTAGGCACCCAGGATCGGCTTTAGTTTCACGTGTATCTCTTAAGCCGGCAGAGAAAATCCACCTGATATGCGCTCCACACAATTGAATAGAGACGCCATTGATTTTCTATGGGAATTGCAGAAATGACTTCTAAGCCTCAAAATAATGACTTTTTTTCATAAGGTGGTAGGAATGAAACTCAGTGTGGGCTGGATGGGGTCCCCCCTGGGCACCGCAGACCTAAGCTTGTTTAACTCCTACCTCTTAAAGGGACCGAGAAAAAATGACCTTTTCTGCACTCCAATGTAAGTCAATGGGGCGATTTTTTGGCTATGTGCTAGAAATGAAATTCAGTGCGGATTGGATGACAGGCACCCTAGGCACCCAGGATCGGCTTTAGTTTCACGTGTATCTCTTAAGCCGGCAGAGAAAACCCACCTGATATGCGCTCCACACAATTGAATTAGAGACGCCGTTGATTTTCTATGGGAATTGCAGAAATGACTTCTAAGCCTCAAAATAATGACTTTTTTTCCTAAGGTGGTAGGAATGAAACTCAGTGCGGTCTGGATGGGGTCCCCCCTGGGCACCGCAGACCTAAGCTTGTTTAACTCCTACCTCTTAAAGGGACCGAGAAAAAATGACCTTTTCTGCACTCCAATGTAAGTCAATGGGGCGATTTTTTGGCTATGTGCTAGAAATGAAATTCAGTGCCGATTGGATGACAGGCACCCTAGGCACCCAGGATCGGCTTTAGTTTCACGTGTATCTCTTAAGCCGGCAGAGAAAATCCACCTGATATGCGCTCCACACAATTGAATTAGAGACGCCGTTGATTTTCTATGGGAATTGCAGAAATGACTTCTAAGCCTCAAAATAATGACTTTTTTTCCTAAGGTGGTAGGAATGAAACTCAGTGTGGGCTGGATGGGGTCCCCCCTGGGCACCGCAGACCTAAGCTTGTTTAACTCCTACCTCTTAAAGGGACCGAGAAAAAATGACCTTTTCTGCACTCCAATGTAAGTCAATGGGGCGATTTTTTGGCTATGTGCTAGAAATGAAATTCAGTGCCGATTGGATGACAGGCACCCTAGGCACCCAGGATCGGCTTTAGTTTCACGTGTATCTCTTAAGCCGGCAGAGAAAATCCACCTGATATGCGCTCCACACAATTGAATAGAGACGCCATTGATTTTCTATGGGAATTGCAGAAATGACTTCTAAGCCTCAAAATAATGACTTTTTTTCCTAAGGTGGTAGGAATGAAACTCAGTGCGGGCTGGATGGGGTCCCCCCTGGGCACCGCAGACCTAAGCTTGTTTAACTCCTACCTCTTAAAGGGACCGAGAAAAAATGACCTTTTCTGCACTCCAATGTAAGTCAATGGGGCGATTTTTTGGCTATGTGCTAGAAATGAAATTCAGTGCGGATTGGATGACAGGCACCCTAGGCACCCAGGATCGGCTTTAGTTTCACGTGTATCTCTTAAGCCGGCAGAGAAAACCCACCTGATATGCGCTCCACACAATTGAATTAGAGACGCCGTTGATTTTCTATGGGAATTGCAGAAATGACTTCTAAGCCTCAAAATAATGACTTTTTTTCCTAAGGTGGTAGGAATGAAACTCAGTGCGGGCTGGATGGGGTCCCCCCTGGGCACCGCAGACCTAAGCTTGTTTAACTCCTACCTCTTAAAGGGACCGAGAAAAAATGACCTTTTCTGCACTCCAATGTAAGTCAATGGGGCGATTTTTTGGCTATGTGCTAGAAATGAAATTCAGTGCGGATTGGATGACAGGCACCCTAGGCACCCAGGATCGGCTTTAGTTTCACGTGTATCTCTTAAGCCGGCAGAGAAAACCCACCTGATATGCGCTCCACACAATTGAATTAGAGACGCCGTTGATTTTCTATGGGAATTGCAGAAATGACTTCTAAGCCTCAAAATAATGACTTTTTTTCATAAGGTGGTAGGAATGAAACTCAGTGTGGGCTGGATGGGGTCCCCCCTGGGCACCGCAGACCTAAGCTTGTTTAACTCCTACCTCTTAAAGGGACCGAGAAAAAATGACCTTTTCTGCACTCCAATGTAAGTCAATGGGGCGATTTTTTGGCTATGTGCTAGAAATGAAATTCAGTGCGGATTGGATGACAGGCACCCTAGGCACCCAGGATCGGCTTTAGTTTCACGTGTATCTCTTAAGCCGGCAGAGAAAACCCACCTGATATGCGCTCCACACAATTGAATTAGAGACGCCGTTGATTTTCTATGGGAATTGCAGAAATGACTTCTAAGCCTCAAAATAATGACTTTTTTTCCTAAGGTGGTAGGAATGAAACTCAGTGCGGGCTGGATGGGGTCCCCCCTGGGCACCGCAGACCTAAGCTTGTTTAACTCCTACCTCTTAAAGGGACCGAGAAAAAATGACCTTTTCTGCACTCCAATGTAAGTCAATGGGGCGATTTTTTGGCTATGTGCTAGAAATGAAATTCAGTGCGGATTGGATGACAGGCACCCTAGGCACCCAGGATCGGCTTTAGTTTCACGTGTATCTCTTAAGCCGGCAGAGAAAACCCACCTGATATGCGCTCCACACAATTGAATTAGAGACGCCGTTGATTTTCTATGGGAATTGCAGAAATGACTTCTAAGCCTCAAAATAATGACTTTTTTTCCTAAGGTGGTAGGAATGAAACTCAGTGCGGGCTGGATGGGGTCCCCCCTGGGCACCGCAGACCTAAGCTTGTTTAACTCCTACCTCTTAAAGGGACCGAGAAAAAATGACCTTTTCTGCACTCCAATGTAAGTCAATGGGGCGATTTTTTGGCTATGTGCTAGAAATGAAATTCAGTGCGGATTGGATGACAGGCACCCTAGGCACCCAGGATCGGCTTTAGTTTCACGTGTATCTCTTAAGCCGGCAGAGAAAACCCACCTGATATGCGCTCCACACAATTGAATTAGAGACGCCGTTGATTTTCTATGGGAATTGCAGAAATGACTTCTAAGCCTCAAAATAATGACTTTTTTTCCTAAGGTGGTAGGAATGAAACTCAGTGCGGGCTGGATGGGGTCCCCCCTGGGCACCGCAGACCTAAGCTTGTTTAACTCCTACCTCTTAAAGGGACCGAGAAAAAATGACCTTTTCTGCACTCCAATGTAAGTCAATGGGGCGATTTTTTGGCTATGTGCTAGAAATGAAATTCAGTGCGGATTGGATGACAGGCACCCTAGGCACCCAGGATCGGCTTTAGTTTCACGTGTATCTCTTAAGCTGGCAGAGAAAAACCCACCTGATATGCGCTCCACACAATTGAATTAGAGACGCCGTTGATTTTCTATGGGAATTGCAGAAATGACTTCTAAGCCTCAAAATAATGACTTTTTTTCCTAAGGTGGTAGGAATGAAACTCAGTGCGGCCTGGATGGGGTCCCCCCTGGGCACCGCAGACCTAAGCTTGTTTAACTCCTACCTCTTAAGGGACCGAGAAAAAATGACCTTTTCTGCACTCCAATGTAAGTCAATGGGGCGATTTTTTGGCTATGTGCTAGAAATGAAATTCAGTGCGGATTGGATGACAGGCACCCTAGGCACCCAGGATCGGCTTTAGTTTCATGTGTATCTCTTAAGCCGGCAGAGAAAACCCACCTGATATGCGCTCCACACAATTGAATAGAGACGCCGTTGATTTTCTATGGGAATTGCAGAAATGACTTCTAAGCCTCAAAATAATGACTTTTTTTCCTAAGGTGGTAGGAATGAAACTCAGTGCGGGCTGGATGGGGTCCCCCCTGGGCACCGCAGACTCTAAGCTTGTTTAACTCCTACCTCTTAAAGGGACCGAGAAAAAATGACCTTTTCTGCACTCCAATGTAAGTCAATGGGGCGATTTTTTGGCTATGTGCTAGAAATGAAATTCAGTGCGGATTGGATGACAGGCACCCTAGGCACCCAGGATCGGCTTTAGTTTCACGTGTATCTCTTAAGGCGGCAGAGAAAATCCACCTGATATGCGCTCCACACAATTGAATAGAGACGCCATTGATTTTCTATGGGAATTGCAGAAATGACTTCTAAGCCTCAAAATAATGACTTTTTTTCCTAAGGTGGTAGGAATGAAACTCAGTGTGGGCTGGATGGGGTCCCCCCTGGGCACCGCAGACCTAAGCTTGTTTAACTCCTACCTCTTAAAGGGACCGAGAAAAAATGACCTTTTCTGCACTCCAATGTAAGTCAATGGGGCGATTTTTTGGCTATGTGCTAGAAATGAAATTCAGTGCGGATTGGATGACAGGCACCCTAGGCACCCAGGATCGGCTTTAGTTTCACGTGTATCTCTTAAGCCGGCAGAGAAAACCCACCTGATATGCGCTCCACACAATTGAATTAGAGACGCCGTTGATTTTCTATGGGAATTGCAGAAATGACTTCTAAGCCTCAAAATAATGACTTTTTTTCCTAAGGTGGTAGGAATGAAACTCAGTGCGGGCTGGATGGGGTCCCCCCCTGGGCACCGCAGACCTAAGCTTGTTTAACTCCTACCTCTTAAAGGGACCGAGAAAAAATGACCTTTTCTGCACTCCAATGTAAGTCAATGGGGCGATTTTTTGGCTATGTGCTAGAAATGAAATTCAGTGCCGATTGGATGACAGGCACCCTAGGCACCCAGGATCGGCTTTAGTTTCACGTGTATCTCTTAAGGCGGCAGAGAAAATCCACCTGATATGCGCTCCACACAATTGAATAGAGACGCCATTGATTTTCTAACAAATTTAGTTTTTATTAAAGGGAAAAAGAAAATAAGAATAATATTATATGAACAGAATGTCAGCTGTTATGATGCATATTGTAAATCAACAGAGTATGGGGGGAGTAACGGGTAAGGTAGGGGCTGGGGGGGGTAATTGGGAAATGGATACTTGAAAATGGTTAAGTAGACAAGAGGTTATAAAACGCTCATATGGAAAATACAATCAGGAACGAGTCAGATTAGGGGATGTTCTTACCTATAGTTAGTAATCATTGGCGCCACAGAGCTCTCATGTGTTCATTGTTCTGGTGTACCTAAGTTTGATGGGTCAGTTGATGTCTCTGGGTTGGGGAGTGTGTCTGATAATAAGGTGTGTTCTCTGAATGAGAGCCATGGTGACCATTTTGTATAGAATGTTTTGTTATTCACATTCCTGTCTTCAGAGACCAGTTCCTCAAGCCTATAATAGCTATCTACTTCCTCCATCCACTTCGATATCGAAGGCATAGAGGAGGTTTTCCAGAGCCTTGCAATAATGGCTTTTGCTGCCACCAGCAGGAACCCTGTCAGGGAGTTCTTACATTGGTGTAATGGAACTGGAATCATCAGCAGCAGTGCGTGTTCTGGGGAATTGTTGATTGGAAAGTCTACGATTTTGTTAATTGTGTCCAGGACTTTATCCCAGAAAGGGCGTAGTTTGGGGCAACTCCACCAGATGTGTAGCATGTTCCCTTTATGTTTACCGCATCTCCAACATTCCTCATTGTATTTAGGAAAGATGGTTTTCAGCTTGGTTGGTACTAGGTACCATCTCGATAAGACTTTGTAATTCCTCTCTTGAAGATTACAAGATACTGAGGTTTTATGTGTAACATAAAGAGCTTTGGTAACTTCTTCTTCAGTGAAGGCGACGTTTAAGTCCTTTTCCCATTTTTGAAAGTATTCAGGACGTGCGTCATCTTGGTTAGCTAAAAGTGTCGTATAGATTTTTGATATAGTTTTACTGATTTGGTTCGTTGAGGAACATAGCTGCTCAAAGGGTAGGAGTTTCCTGGATAGTTGGAGATTAGAGTTCTGTCTGTGAATGAAGTCGGAAAGTTGTTGGTGTTGTTTGGAGTCCTTTATATATGAGATTATATTTCTATTGGCTTCATATGGCATTTTTTCCAACGGGCGTATATCTCCTCCCTCCATGACATCTCTAAAAGTGACACCCTCATCTGTAGGGATACCCATGAAGAAATCGGAGTGAAAAGCTGGGGTAAATCTTGGATTTTTCCCTAATGGGATTAAGGGTCCATTAGGTTTAAATAAATCAAGAAGGTCTTGGGAGTGTGATTTAGTCAGTGACAGGATAGAAGAACTAATTGGGGATTGTGGTAGGGATACAATATCCTTCAGGATCTCTCTTGGGGTCCATAGTATGGCTTTTGTGTCAAAGTTTGTAACTGACGCTTCTAGGTTAATCCATATTTTCTTGTGTCTCATATGGAAGGTTTCTAAGACCCTACCTAGGATTGAGGCATAGTAGTAGTGTTTTATACTGGGGAGCGCTAATCCGCCCTCAGTTTTGGGTCTAATAAGTATGGAAGTTTTTAGGCGGGAGGGTTTGTTGGACCAAATGAATTTGCAGAGGAGTGAATTTATCTTGGTCAGGTAATTTTGTTGTAGTGTCGCTGGTACAGTTTGGAAGAGATATAGAAGTCTCGGTAAGACATTCATTTTTATTATATTGATTTTTCCTGTCCAAGAAAAATTCTTCTCATCCCAACCCTTTAGGTCCTCTTTAATTTTTTTTAAGAGGGGGCCGAAATTTTCTTCTATAATATCTTTATCCGAGATGGTAATACATGTACCTAAATAGTTTAGAGAGTTGTTACGCCAATTGAACTGGAAATTATTTTTAAGGTCTTTTAATTCCTTTTCCGAGTAATTAATTCCCCAAGCCTCGCATTTGGTTATGTTCAGTTTATAGTTGCTAAAGTGGGCAAATTCTTTTATAGTGGCCATTAGCGATGGAAGTGATATGTGTGGCTTTGTAAGGAAGAGCAGAAGATCGTCTGCATAAGCGGAGCAGAGATGTTCTCTGTTTCCTATTGTGATGCCGGTTATGTCTGGATTATCTCTGATGGCTATCAGAAGATGTTCCATGCACAAGACGAATATCAGCGGGGATAAAGGACAGCCCTGTCTGGTTCCATTTCTAATGGCCAGTTTATCAGAAGTGATACCGTTGATTTTGATTTTTGCACTGGGAAGGGTGTATAGGGACATTATTTTGGAGAGTATCTTGGGGCCTAAACCTATTTGACGTAGTGTGGCTTCTATAAATCTCCAATCCACCCGATCGAATGCCTTTTCGGCGTCGAGAGAGAGAAGAAGAGATTTTTTCTTTGAGTTATAGATATGTCTGGCCAGGGTGAAGGCTCTTAATGTGTTGTCCTTTGCTTCCCTACAAGGGACGAAGCCTACTTGATCTGGGTGGACCAGAGATTCAAGAAGAGGGGCTAGTTTTTTGGCTATTGCTTTTGCGTATATTTTTGTATCAATATTGAGTAATGATATCGGTCTATAATTTGCACAAATATTGTGGTCCTTACCTTCTTTAGGAATGACTGTAATAAATGCATCAAGGAATGCAGGGGGAAATGGATTTGACTCTGAAACAAAATTAAAGGATTCTGCTAGCAGGGGGGTGATCAGGTCTGCATATTGTTTATAAAATTTGGTGGTGTATCCATCTGGGCCTGGGCTTTTCCCATTTGGTAGATCTTTGATAATGTTTTTTAATTCCTCAGCGGTAACGTTTTCTTCTAATTGTTGTTTAATTTCCTCGTTTATGGTGGGAAGTTTAGTTTTCTCAATGTATTGATCTAGGTTAAATGGGGGTGAAGAGGGCGAATTAAGTTTATTGGGGACTGGAAGTTGATACAAATCTGTGTAATATTTTTTAAAAGTGTCTGCTATCACCTCCGAATTGTAGGACAAAGGGCCATTTGGAGTTTTGATGGAAGGAATCGTAAGCGATGTTCTTTTAGTTTTCAGCGCATTGGCAAGTATCTTACTAGGCCTATTGCCCCAGATGTAAAAATTTCTCCCGCAGATTTGTATTGTTTTTTGGTATTGTTTAAAGAGAAGATCTTTGAGTTTGGTTCTGGAGGCAGTAAGATCAAGTAATGTACTTTCCAATAATGTTCTCTTATGAGAGATTTCCAGGGCCTGTATTTTTCCGATGAGTGAGTTTATTTGTCCTGTTCTATCTTTCTTAATTCTGGCTCCCTGGGAAATAAGGGTCCCTCTCAATGTAGCTTTCAGGGCTTCCCATTTTATAGTGGGGGCGGTTGGGTCTTTTTTGTGGGTCTCAATGAATATGTCTACAGTGTCTTTCAATGCAGAAATACAAATCGAGTCATCTAATAGTGATTCGTTTAGCCTCCAATTATTTATATGGGGGTTCTTTGCTATGAAGCTAAAGGTTGAGAAGACAGGGGCGTGATCGGTCAGTATAATATTACCAATATGGGAATTCCTGAGTGAGCTAAGTGCGCTATGAGAAGAGAGGATCATGTCAATTCTGCTATAACTGTTTGTTGGGGCTGAGTAATAAGTATAGTCTTTTATATTTGGATTGAAGATCCTCCACGTATCAAAGAACTTGAGCTCCTTCAGGGTTTTTTGAAGTAATCTAATTTTTTTGAACGGGATGTATGATTTTCCGGAGGACGTGTCAAGGAGAGGATTAAGTGGCATATTAAAGTCTCCGCCTAAAATTATATGTCCTTTAGCGAATTCATGTAGCTCTGTTAGGGTTTTCACTAAGAAGGGTAGTTGATCTGAGTTGGGTGCGTAAATGTTCGCTAGTGTAAGTGTTACTCCATCTATTACGCCTATTAAGAAGATATATCTGCTGTCTGCATCAATTTTTTTGTCTAGGACTGTGAAGGGGAGGGATTTGTGAAATGCAATTGACACTCCTTTTATTTTTTTATCCTGACAAGTTGAGTGGAACCAAGTTGGGTAATACCTATTTTTTGAGAGGTCGGGGGTTTTGTCGGATTTAAAGTGAGTTTCCTGTATGAAAAGGACTTTAGCTCTCTGTTTATGTAGTGTGTGTAGTATGTTCGATCTTTTCTCTGGCACGTTAAAGCCGTTGGCGTTCAGCGTGCAGAGAGTAAGATCAGTCATGATGTGTCGATGTGATAGGTACTTACTCAAATGAAAGCACTTGTCTGTAGCGAGGACTCTGTAGCGTCAAATCCCTTCAGATGACCAAAGTATCTGTCATGGCGGTCCGCGCCGCCTCCGCTCCTGAGCGCTGCCCGACCCCATCCCTTACCTGCCGCAGGAGGTCCCCTGCGTCTCCTGGGGCTCCTGTGTGCTCTTCTTCCCTGACTCCCGGCGTCTGCACTGCACGCCGGGGAGTCTCAGTGTGTCAGAGCCGACGCGCGCGTCCCCGCCTCCTGGGGCGCGCGCGCGCCGGCTCTGCTATGTCTTAAAGGCACAGTGTCCCCACAATTGGCCTGGCCATTTTCCCTGCCCCTATTAAAGGCTGCCCCTTCCTGTGCCCTTTGCCGGATCTATAGTGCCCTTGCCTATCAGAGAAAGCGTTCCCTACATTACTGTCATTTTCCGTGTACCAGTCCTTGCTTACGTTACCTGTCTCCGCCCTTGTACGCCCCCTGCCCTGACCTCTTGGCCCGTCCCTGACTACGTCCTTGCCCTACGATTTTGTACTTCGCATCCACTCGCCACTTACACAAGCAGGTCGCGCCAGGGGTAGCGACCTGGGGGTCGCCTGCCGCAGCAAGCCCATCCTGCCTTGCGGCGGGCTCTGGTGAAGACCAGCGGCCCCTTAGACTCCGCTCCCTGGTGCGGCTCAGTGCCATCGCTTGTGTAGGCTACGCGGATCCACTGACCCCAGCCGTTACAGTTAGATCCGGCCATGGATCCCGGCGAGGTGCCAGACATCCGAAGCCTTACCCGAGTGGTCGCTCAACAGAGCCAGCAGATTGCCCAGCAATCGCAGCAGATGCAGCAACTCTCCGCCATGGTACAGCGGCTTCTTACGGCTCCACAGTCTCCATCTGCATCTGTGTCGCCTCCTCCAGCACAACCTGCAGTCTCCGCTCTTGGACCAAACCTTCGCCTGGCGCTTCCCTCTAAATATGACGGGGATCCCAAGCTGTGCAGAGGCTTCGTGACCCAGTGCTCCATGCACATTGAGCTTATGGCCACCCAATTTAATACGGAACGGTCCAAGGTGGCGTTTATAATCAGTCTGCTCTCCGGGAAAGCACTGGCCTGGGCCACTCCTTTGTGGGACCGGGATGACCCTGTTACAGCCAACGTGCAAGCCTTTGTCTCTGAGTTCCGTGGTGTCTTTGAAGAGCCAGCCCGAGCTTCCTCCGCCGAGACAGCCCTTCTGAACTTGCGCCAGGGAAGATCTTCCGTAGGAGAGTATGCAGTTCAGTTCCGTACTCTGGCAGCTGAGCTTGATTGGAACAATGCCGCTTTGGTCGCCACTTTTAAGAATGGCCTAGCCAGCCATGTCAAGGATGTGCTTTCCAGCCGAGACTTGCCGTCCTCCTTGACGGATCTTATTCACCTGGCAACGCGCATTGACGTCCGCTTCTCTGAAAGAGAGGAAGAAGTCCGACAGGAACGAGAATTGGTCCGCCCCCGTCGAACCTTCCGCTTGGCTCCAGCCTTCCAGAAACCTCCTGTTCCCTTGTCTCAACCCTCAGCCGAGGAACCTATGCAGGTGGACCGAGTCCGTTTGTCTCCGGAAGAGAGGACTCGTCGTCGGGACCACAATTTGTGCCTGTATTGTGCCAGTCCCGACCACTTTCGCCTAAACTGTCCTCAGCGCCCTCAGCGTCCGGGAAATGCCCGCACCTAGGTCACGGGGGAGAGGCCGTCCTAGGTGTGTGTACTACCTCTCCGCGGTTATCTCTACCTGTACTGATCACCGTCCCGTCAGGTCGACAACATCTGGCCACAGCATTCCTGGATTCAGGCTCTGCAGGTAACTTTCTTCGTGCAGATTTGGTTCAAAGATGGCAACTCCCCGTGGAGCCCCTTGCCAAGGCCCTGTGCATCTCCTCTGTTACGGGGGAACCTCTTGGAGAGACTATTCGGTACCGCACAGTGTCTGTGAATCTTCAGGTGGGGGCTCTGCACAAGGAGAAGATTACGTTCTTTGTACTACCGCACTCCTCTTCTGAGATTCTCCTGGGACTTCCCTGGCTACAACGGCACGAACCTACCCTGAATTGGAACACTGGAGAGGTCCTACGCTGGAGTCCTGCCTGCTCCTCACGTTGTATACAGGTTCCTCGTCCCTGTGTCCCGACTCCAGTTCCACCTAAGCCTCTACCTGGGTTACCGACCGCCTATCAGGACTTTGCAGACGTTTTTTCTGAAAAACAGGCTGAAGTCCTACCTCCACATCGTCCCTTCGATTGTCCCATTGATCTCCTGCCAGGTGCTACTCCGCCACGTGGTCGAGTGTATCCTCTCTCCGTCCCGGAAACCCAGGCCATGACGGAATATATAAAAGAAAATCTTCAGAGAGGGTTTATTCGAAAATCCACGTCCCCCGCAGGAGCGGGATTCTTCTTTGTACAGAAGAAAGATGGATCTCTGAGACCCTGCATTGATTATAGGGGTCTCAATGAGATTACTCTCAAGAACAGATACCCTCTCCCTTTGATCTCAGAGCTGTTCGATCGCTTCCATGGAGCCCAGATATTCTCCAAGCTCGACCTGCGGGGTGCTTATAATCTAATCCGTATCCGCAAGGGAGATGAGTGGAAGACGGCCTTTAACACCCGTGATGGCCACTACGAGTATCTGGTCATGCCCTTTGGCCTTTGTAATGCGCCAGCCGTCTTCCAAGATTTTGTGAATGAGATTTTTCGTGACCTACTCTACACCTGTGTGGTGGTATATTTAGATGATATTCTCATCTATTCCCCCAACTTGGACTCTCATGTCAAGCATGTACGTCTGGTCCTCCAACGTTTGAGGGAGAACCACTTGTACGCCAAACTGGAGAAATGTCTATTTCATCAATCCAGCCTTCCTTTCCTGGGTTATGTCGTTTCTAACAAAGGTCTCCAGATGGATCCCGCGAAACTTTCGGCTGTCCTCCAGTGGCCTCGCCCCGTCGGACTTCGAGCCATCCAGCGCTTTCTTGGCTTCGCCAACTATTACCGGCAGTTCATTCCGCACTATTCTACCCTTGTTGCACCCATCGTCAATCTTACCCGGAAGACTGCTAATCCTAAGGTATGGCCACCTGAAGCAGAAGAAGCCTTTCAACGCCTTAAGACGTCCTTTGCCTCGGCACCCGTCCTAACTCGTCCTGACCCCACCAGACCTTTCTCCGTGGAGGTGGACGCATCTTCTGTAGGTGCTGGGGCAGTTCTTACACAAAAGGATGCCAAGGGTAAGATCCGCACCTGCGGATTCTTCTCTAAAACCTTTTCTCCAGCCGAAAAGAATTATACCATTGGAGATCGGGAACTCTTGGCCATCAAGATGGCCCTTGAAGAATGGCGTCACCTTCTGGAGGGGGCTAGACATCCGGTCAACATCTTTACGGATCACAAAAATCTGCTGTACCTCCAGACGGCCCAGCGCCTTAATCCTAGGCAAGCCCGCTGGTCCCTCTTCTTTTCCCGTTTCAATTTCTTCATCCATTTCCGCCCCGCGGAGAAGAACATCAAGGCCGATGCCTTGTCCCGCGCTTCTGATGTCCTGGGACAAGATTCTACTCCTCGTCATATTGTACCACCAGAACGCCTGCTTCCTGTGGCTTCCGCCGATCTTCGTCTCCTACCTCCTGGAAAGACGTATGTTCGTCCAGCTCTTCGAAGACGAATCCTCAAATGGGGACATAGCTCCCTATTGGCTGGACACCCAGGTGTACACAAATCTCTTCGCCTTATCTCCCGTTACTACTGGTGGCCAACGTTAGGGAGGGATGTCAAAGACTTTGTGTCCTCATGCTCCTCTTGTGTCCGCAACAAGATCTCTCGGCAGAGACCACCTGGCCTACTCCATCCACTACCGGTTCCAGAAGCCCCTTGGCAGCACATTGCTATGGACTTTATCACAGATCTACCTTCCTCTGCCGGCAATACCATAGTCTGGACGGTAACCGACCGTTTTTCTAAGATGTCGCACTTCATCCCACTACCTGGTCTCCCATCTGCTCCCCGTCTAGCCAATCTCTTCTTCCTGCACATATTCCGCCTGCATGGTCTCCCGGCCACCATTACGTCAGATCGAGGAACACAGTTCGTCTCTAAGTTCTGGCGGGCCCTTTGTTACCGCCTTCAAGTGAAATTAAACTTCTCCTCAGCCTATCATCCTCAGTCTAACGGTCAAGCGGAAAGAGTGAATCAAATTCTGGGTTGCTATTTACGTCTCTTTGTGTCGGCTCGACAAGATGACTGGTCCGATTTGCTACCCTGGGCTGAGTTCTCTTATAATCATCTAGAGTCCAGCTCCACAGGAGAATCCCCATTCTACATCGTCTACGGTCGTCATCCTCGTCCTCCTCTACCTTTGTCCTCCTCTTCTTCTCCAGACGTGCCTGCTGTCAACGTCCTGGTCCAAGACTTCTCGGCCATCTGGGAGAGGATTCGTCAGTCATTGTTGCAGGCTTCCTCCCGCATGAAATCTCAGGCAGACAAAAAGAGAAGACCTGCCGTGTCTTTTAACCCTGGGGACAAGGTATGGCTATCCTCCAGATACATACGCCTGAAGATACCCAGCTACAAATTGGGACCTCGCTTCTTGGGTCCTTTTGTGGTTTTGAGACGCATCAACCCCGTGGCCTACAAGCTCCGTTTGCCATCCTCTATGCGCATCCCCAACTGCTTTCATGTTTCCCTTCTGAGACCTGTAGTCCTTAATCGCTATTCCCGTGAACCTTCCCCACCTTCTCCTCAACTGGACACCACGGACGTTTATACTGTCAAGGACATTCTTGCCATGAAGACCGTTCGAGGGAAACGTTACTTCCTAGTCGACTGGAGAGGTTTTGGTCCTGAAGAGAGGTCTTGGGAACCTGAAGCTAACATCCTGGACCGCAACCTCGTAAAGAACTTCTTGCAGGTCAGAAAGAGGGGGAGGCCAAAGGGGGGGGGTACTGTCATGGCGGTCCGCGCCGCCTCCGCTCCTGAGCGCTGCCCGACCCCATCCCTTACCTGCCGCAGGAGGTCCCCTGCGTCTCCTGGGGCTCCTGTGTGCTCTTCTTCCCTGACTCCCGGCGTCTGCACTGCACGCCGGGGAGTCTCAGTGTGTCAGAGCCGACGCGCGCGTCCCCGCCTCCTGGGGCGCGCGCGCGCCGGCTCTGCTATGTCTTAAAGGCACAGTGTCCCCACAATTGGCCTGGCCATTTTCCCTGCCCCTATTAAAGGCTGCCCCTTCCTGTGCCCTTTGCCGGATCTATAGTGCCCTTGCCTATCAGAGAAAGCGTTCCCTACATTACTGTCATTTTCCGTTGTACCAGTCCTTGCTTACGTTACCTGTCTCCGCCCTTGTACGCCCCCTGCCCTGACCTCTTGGCCCGTCCCTGACTACGTCCTTGCCCTACGATTTTGTACTTCGCATCCACTCGCCACTTACACAAGCAGGTCGCGCCAGGGGTAGCGACCTGGGGGTCGCCTGCCGCAGCAAGCCCATCCTGCCTTGCGGCGGGCTCTGGTGAAGACCAGCGGCCCCTTAGACTCCGCTCCCTGGTGCGGCTCAGTGCCATCGCTTGTGTAGGCTACGCGGATCCACTGACCCCAGCCGTTACAGTATCCAGGGGTGGGGGGATGAAGGTCAGGTGAACAAGGGGAAAGGAGAAAAATAAAATAAAGAGATTATATATCAATCAACAATAAGAAGAACAATTTTATAAGAAAAAGAAACAGCGTATTTTGAACGCACTTAACTAACTGTGAACAAGTCACTAAATCTTGTAGGACAAGAGTTCCTATTGGGTCTATGAACAGAAGTGTCAACGGGTTGTTATAGTTCCAAGGGTTATGGGCCTATATGTATCTCTACTGTTAATCATTATGAAGGGGATAGATTTCGAATAATAAACTATCTCTGAATAGTCAGAGACCATAGTTGATAGTAACTATGTCGTAATTGTATCTGCAATATTGAGAAGCTTCCAGGAGAAATAGTGAAGCTATATGGACGCCTTTACTTATTGTATTTAGGGTAGGTAGTACTCCTTGACCCCTTGAGTAAGGGTAGCATAGTGTGATGACTATGGGGTTTGTATACTTAGATTGACCGCTATGTAGTATTCAATTGTCACCTAGCTAATATGAAATAAAGACCAGGTGAACTAATAATCCTGCCTAAATAAGAGGAAACAACATCAATAACTGTATATGCTACTCAATCAGGGGAGAAAAAGAGAAACATGTAATATAGTAAGCAATCATTTCCTCTTCTGTCTCTGGGGTAGTGGCGGTGCTTCTTGCAGACTGCTAGATGGGTAGGATTCTCGGTCGTGTCTTCTTTGCATGTTGCTAGAAGTATTGGGGTCTCGGTCGTGTCTTCCTTGCGTGATGTATGTTGGAGGCGGAAGAACCATAGTATGATGCAGCTCTACCCACTCGTGTAGATTCAAGCTTGGGAGGTTGAGGGCTTTCAAGAATCCAGGGATGTCTTTCGGTTCTCGGAGTGTTACTAAACCGTTGGTGGTTCTAACCGTCAAAGAGAATGGGAATCCCCACTTGTATGGTAAGCTTCTTTCTTGCAAGGCTTGGGTCAATGGTTTTAGGGTTGTTCTTTGACGTAGTGTCAGCAGGGAGAGGTCTGCGAAGATTTGAATTTTATTTCCATTGAACTCTATATCATTCATTGTTTTAGATTTCTTCATGATTTCTTCCTTCAACGAATAGAAGTGAACCCTGCAAATAACATCGCGAGGTCTCCTTGGGTCGCTTCCTCTGGGTTTTAAGGCCCTGTGGGCCCTATCTAGTTCAATATGGGAATCAGTTGGCCTATCTAGGATTTTGTTGAATAAAGATGTCAAGGCCCGATTCAGATCGATTGATTTCACCTCTTCTGGTAGGCCCCTTATTCTGACATTGTTTCGCCTGTTTCGATTTTCAACATCATCCATTCGCAGTATTAGCATTTTTTGAGAAGTTTGGAGAGCTTGAGTCGTGCAGAGTAGATCTTGTATTTGGGTCTCTTGCTTTTGTTGTTTGCTTTCAGAAGTGTTTGCTTTTTTCTCCAAGATGGTAATTTTCTCTTGCACTTCTGATAGGTCTTTTCGCCAGAGCATTTTCATATCATGTGCTAAGGCGTGTAAGTCTTGTTTCGTTGGAATCAAAGCTAGTAGGGCCTGTAGTTCAGGGTGTCCCTGCAAGGTTCTGATAGCGTTCTCTTTGGAAAGGGGGTCTTCGTTGTTGACGGATGCCTGGTTATGTGAAGCTAACTGGGTAGAAGCGGCATAGGATTCGTCTGAGGAGCTATAGTAGTTAGGATGAAATGATTTATTGAGGTCTCTTTTCTTCGGAGTTTTATTAAGGGTCTTCTTAATCGGTGGTTCCTCCTCGTTATCAGAATCATTGGGGGTAGATGAACCCTCTTCCTCATCAAAATCTCTCGACAGCCTCTTTTGTTGTGCTGGTTTCAGATGATTAGAGCCCGGATATTCAGAATAAGGAAGAGGGGTTTGATAGTAAGTCTGTGAATTGGCAGATGTCTGGTGTAAGGTGATACTTATTTTGTGATCTAAGCCTTTTTGTCTCCCATCTCTGACCATAGTTGCATAGCTGATTTCGGATGGTTGGGGGTAATGGTCTGTGTGGGGACCGTAAAGGTCATGACCTGACGCAGATATCTGGTCAAAGGACCCTTGTGTGTGTACTTGTGGCTGCGTGTTTTTTCTGGTTGTTAGCTGGGAGTTCTCATCCAAACTAGGTGACACGTGCACAGGATTGTGTTTCAACATCTGGCCCTCTCTTAAATCCTGGGGCGAAACATCAATCGGCTGAAAATGGTGATCTTTCATGCTGTTTAAGCTTGAATATAATGAGTAGTGGTTTGGGTTCTGTGCAGAATCATATACATGGTCTGGCAGAGTTATGACTCCCTCTGCTGTTTTCACTCTGTTTGCTTCCATATGTTTAGAGGCAGTGTCCCCCTTTATTTTATTAGTGGCCTGATGTGCTATTGGGAGAGGAAGTGTGATTGTGGATTTCAGTGAGCCTGTGCATGCTGCTGATCCTGCTGGATCCTGTAACGTACTATTGCTGGCAGCTGCACGCTGTGCTGCCTCCACCAATATGGCCGCTCTACCCTCTCCAATACATTCTCTCCTGTGTTCCCCTTTGGTATTTGGGGCTGATTGAAGGGCTGCTGGGGGAGATCGGGACCTCACTGAGGCTTTACTCACTGTTCCGGCGGTCTGCGGTGCCGCGGAACGCATCAGCGGGCCACTTCCGGGTGTCGGGATCCCCGCTGCCTCTTCCATGATGGCCGCCCGGTCCGCTTCAATGTAGTCTCCCCTGCTTTCATCTGATGTTCTTGGGGCTAATTGAAAGGCTGCCGCGGGAGATCGGGGTCTGACAGGAGGATTACTCACTGTTCCGACGTTCGGGGGAGCCGTAGAACGGAGCGGCGGGCCACTTCCGGGTGTCGGGTCTTGTGCGGCCGCATCCAAGGTGGCCGCGGAGTCTGTACGGGCGGCGCTGCTGGGCTCTCTTCTGTCTTCTTTCTTCTTCTGCTTCGTAGAATCCTTCAGTTGCGATCTCGATGCATTCCTGGAGGCTTCATCAGTCTTCTCCTTTTTGGTGGTTCTCAGCTGGGCTGACATCTCGGCATATAATCCCCGTATCTCTGGCCCGTCCCGGAGCTCTCCTTAGGTGCTGCTTCCCATCAGCACTTCCTGTCACCGGATGCCCGCCATTGATTTTCTATGGGAATTGCAGAAATGACTTCTAAGCCTCAAAATAATGACTTTTTTTCCTAAGGTGGTAGGAATGAAACTCAGTGTGGGCTGGATGGGTCCCCCCTGGGCACCGCAGACCTAAGCTTGTTTAACTCCTACCTCTTAAAGGGACCGAGAAAAAATGACCTTTTCTGCACTCCAATGTAAGTCAATGGGGCGATTTTTTGGATATGTGCTAGAAATGAAATTCAGTGCGGATTGGATGACAGGCACCCTAGGCACCCAGGATCGGCTTTAGTTTCACGTGTATCTCTTAAGCCGGCAGAGAAAACCCACCTGATATGCGCTCCACACAATTGAATTAGAGACGCCGTTGATTTTCTATGGGAATTGCAGAAATGACTTCTAAGCCTCAAAATAATGACTTTTTTTCCTAAGGTGGTAGGAATGAAACTCAGTGTGGGCTGGATGGGGTCCCCCCTGGGCACCGCAGACCTAAGCTTGTTTAACTCCTACCTCTTAAAGGGACCGAGAAAAAATGACATTTTCTGCACTCCAATGTAAGTCAATGGGGCGATTTTTTGGCTATGTGCTAGAAATGAAATTCAGTGCGGATTGGATGACAGGCACCCTAGGCACCCAGGATCGGCTTTAGTTTCACGTGTATCTCTTAAGCCGGCAGAGAAAATCCACCTGATATGCGCTCCACACAATTGAATAGAGACGCCATTGATTTTCTATGGGAATTGCAGAAATGACTTCTAAGCCTCAAAATAATGACTTTTTTTCATAAGGTGGTAGGAATGAAACTCAGTGTGGGCTGGATGGGGTCCCCCCTGGGCACCGCAGACCTAAGCTTGTTTAACTCCTACCTCTTAAAGGGACCGAGAAAAAATGACCTTTTCTGCACTCCAATGTAAGTCAATGGGGCGATTTTTTGACTATGTGCTAGAAATGAAATTCAGTGCGGATTGGATGACAGGCACCCTAGGCACCCAGGATCGGCTTTAGTTTCACGTGTATCTCTTAAGCCGGCAGAGAAAACCCACCTGATATGCGCTCCACACAATTGAATTAGAGACGCCGTTGATTTTCTATGGGAATTGCAGAAATGACTTCTAAGCCTCAAAATAATGACTTTTTTTCCTAAGGTGGTAGGAATGAAACTCAGTGCGGGCTGGATGGGGTCCCCCCTGGGCACCGCAGACCTAAGCTTGTTTAACTCCTACCTCTTAAAGGGACGAGAAAAAATGACCTTTTTCTGCACTCCAATGTAAGTCAATGGGGCGATTTTTTGGCTATGTGCTAGAAATGAAATTCAGTGCCGATTGGATGACAGGCACCCTAGGCACCCAGGATCGGTTTTAGTTTCACGTGTATCTCTTAAGCCGGCAGAGAAAATCCACCTGATATGCGCTCCACACAATTGAATAGAGACGCCATTGATTTTCTATGGGAATTGCAGAAATGACTTCTAAGCCTCAAAATAATGACTTTTTTTCCTAAGGTGGTAGGAATGAAACTCAGTGTGGGCTGGATGGGGTCCCCCCTGGGCACCGCAGACCTAAGCTTGTTTAACTCCTACCTCTTAAAGGGACCGAGAAAAAATGACCTTTTCTGCACTCCAATGTAAGTCAATGGGGCGATTTTTTGGATATGTGCTAGAAATGAAATTCAGTGCGGATTGGATGACAGGCACCCTAGGCACCCAGGATCGGCTTTAGTTTCACGTGTATCTCTTAAGCCGGCAGAGAAAACCCACCTGATATGCGCTCCACACAATTGAATTAGAGACGCCGTTGATTTTCTATGGGAATTGCAGAAATGACTTCTAAGCCTCAAAATAATGACTTTTTTTCCTAAGGTGGTAGGAATGAAACTCAGTGCGGGCTGGATGGGGTCCCCCCTGGGCACCGCAGACCTAAGCTTGTTTAACTCCTACCTCTTAAAGGGACCGAGAAAAAATGACATTTTCTGCACTCCAATGTAAGTCAATGGGGCGATTTTTTGGCTATGTGCTAGAAATGAAATTCAGTGCGGATTGGATGACAGGCACCCTAGGCACCCAGGATCGGCTTTAGTTTCACGTGTATCTCTTAAGCCGGCAGAGAAAATCCACCTGATATGCGCTCCACACAATTGAATAGAGACGCCATTGATTTTCTATGGGAATTGCAGAAATGACTTCTAAGCCTCAAAATAATGACTTTTTTTCATAAGGTGGTAGGAATGAAACTCAGTGTGGGCTGGATGGGGTCCCCCCTGGGCACCGCAGACCTAAGCTTGTTTAACTCCTACCTCTTAAAGGGACCGAGAAAAAATGACCTTTTCTGCACTCCAATGTAAGTCAATGGGGCGATTTTTTTGGCTATGTGCTAGAAATGAAATTCAGTGCGGATTGGATGACAGGCACCCTAGGCACCCAGGATCGGCTTTAGTTTCACGTGTATCTCTTAAGCCGGCAGAGAAAACCCACCTGATATGCGCTCCACACAATTGAATTAGAGACGCCGTTGATTTTCTATGGGAATTGCAGAAATGACTTCTAAGCCTCAAAATAATGACTTTTTTTCCTAAGGTGGTAGGAATGAAACTCAGTGCGGGCTGGATGGGGTCCCCCCTGGGCACCGCAGACCTAAGCTTGTTTAACTCCTACCTCTTAAAGGGACCGAGAAAAAATGACCTTTTCTGCACTCCAATGTAAGTCAATGGGGCGATTTTTTGGCTATGTGCTAGAAATGAAATTCAGTGCCGATTGGATGACAGGCACCCTAGGCACCCAGGATCGGCTTTAGTTTCACGTGTATCTCTTAAGCCGGCAGAGAAAATCCACCTGATATGCGCTCCACACAATTGAATAGAGACGCCATTGATTTTCTATGGGAATTGCAGAAATGACTTCTAAGCCTCAAAATAATGACTTTTTTTCCTAAGGTGGTAGGAATGAAACTCAGTGTGGGCTGGATGGGGTCCCCCCTGGGCACCGCAGACCTAAGCTTGTTTAACTCCTACCTCTTAAAGGGACCGAGAAAAAAATGACCTTTTCTGCACTCCAATGTAAGTCAATGGGGCGATTTTTTGACTATGTGCTAGAAATGAAATTCAGTGCGGATTGGATGACAGGCACCCTAGGCACCCAGGATCGGCTTTAGTTTCACGTGTATCTCTTAAGCCGGCAGAGAAAACCCACCTGATATGCGCTCCACACAATTGAATTAGAGACGCCGTTGATTTTCTATGGGAATTGCAGAAATGACTTCTAAGCCTCAAAATAATGACTTTTTTTCCTAAGGTGGTAGGAATGAAACTCAGTGCGGGCCTGGATGGGGTCCCCCCTGGGCACCGCAGACCTAAGCTTGTTTAACTCCTACCTCTTAAAGGGACCAAGAAAAAATGACCTTTTCTGCACTCCAATGTAAGTCAATGGGGCGATTTTTTGGCTATGTGCTAGAAATGAAATTCAGTGCCGATTGGATGACAGGCACCCTAGGCACCCAGGATCGGCTTTAGTTTCACGTGTATCTCTTAAGCCGGCAGAGAAAATCCACCTGATATGCGCTCCACACAATTGAATAGAGACGCCATTGATTTTCTATGGGAATTGCAGAAATGACTTCTAAGCCTCAAAATAATGACTTTTTTTCCTAAGGTGGTAGGAATGAAACTCAGTGTGGGCTGGATGGGGTCCCCCCTGGGCACCGCAGACCTAAGCTTGTTTAACTCCTACCTCTTAAAGGGACCGAGAAAAATGACCTTTTCTGCACTCCAATGTAAGTCAATGGGGCGATTTTTTGGCTATGTGCTAGAAATGAAATTCAGTGCGGATTGGATGACAGGCACCCTAGGCACCCAGGATCGGCTTTAGTTTCACGTGTATCTCTTAAGCCGGCAGAGAAAACCCACCTGATATGCGCTCCACACAATTGAATTAGAGACGCCGTTGATTTTCTATGGGAATTGCAGAAATGACTTCTAAGCCTCAAAATAATGACTTTTTTTCCTAAGGTGGTAGGAATGAAACTCAGTGTGGGCTGGATGGGGTCCCCCTGGGCACCGCAGACCTAAGCTTGTTTAACTCCTACCTCTTAAAGGGACCGAGAAAAAATGACATTTTCTGCACTCCAATGTAAGTCAATGGGGCGATTTTTTGGCTATGTGCTAGAAATGAAATTCAGTGCGGATTGGATGACAGGCACCCTAGGCACCCAGGATCGGCTTTAGTTTCACGTGTATCTCTTAAGCCGGCAGAGAAAACCCACCTGATATGCGCTCCACACAATTGAATTAGAGACGCCATTGATTTTCTATGGGAATTGCAGAAATGACTTCTAAGCCTCAAAATAATGACTTTTTTTCATAAGGTGGTAGGAATGAAACTCAGTGTGGGCTGGATGGGGTCCCCCCTGGGCACCGCAGACCTAAGCTTGTTTAACTCCTACCTCTTAAAGGGACCGAGAAAAAATGACCTTTTCTGCACTCCAATGTAAGTCAATGGGGCGATTTTTTGGCTATGTGCTAGAAATGAAATTCAGTGCGGATTGGATGACAGGCAACCTAGGCACCCAGGATCGGCTTTAGTTTCACGTGTATCTCTTAAGCCGGCAGAGAAAACCCACCTGATATGCGCTCCACACAATTGAATTAGAGACGCCGTTGATTTTCTATGGGAATTGCAGAAATGACTTCTAAGCCTCAAAATAATGACTTTTTTTCCTAAGGTGGTAGGAATGAAACTCAGTGCGGGCTGGATGGGGTCCCCCCTGGGCACCGCAGACCTAAGCTTGTTTAACTCCTACCTCTTAAAGGGACCGAGAAAAAATGACCTTTTCTGCACTCCAATGTAAGTCAATGGGGCGATTTTTTGGCTATGTGCTAGAAATGAAATTGCAGTGCGGATTGGATGACAGGCACCCTAGGCACCCAGGATCGCTTTAGTTTCACGTGTATCTCTTAAGCCGGCAGAGAAAACCCACCTGATATGCGCTCCACACAATTGAATAGAGACGCCGTTGATTTTCTATGGGAATTGCAGAAATGACTTCTAAGCCAAATAATGACTTTTTTTCCTAAGGTGGTAGGAATGAAACTCAGTGCGGGCTGGATGGGGTCCCCCCTGGGCACCGCAGACCTAAGCTTGTTTAACTCCTACCTCTTAAAGGGACCGAGAAAAAATGACCTTTTCTGCACTCCAATGTAGTCAATGGGGCGATTTTTTGGCTATGTGCTAGAAATGAAATGCAGTGCGGATTGGATGACAGGCACCCTAGGCACCCAGGATCGGCTTTAGTTTCACGTGTATCTCTTAAGCCGGCAGAGAAAACCCACCTGATATGCGCTCCACACAATTGAATAGAGACGCCGTTGATTTTCTAACAAATTTAAATTTTTTATTAAAGAAATAAAGGGTTACAGAAAAAAGAAACACCGTAATAAAGCAGTATGAGAGCAAGAGTCTTATCTTTGGGGTGTATTATGGGAGAGGCTATGTAAAGAAGAAGGGGAGGGGGGGGTGGGGGGGGGGGGGTATGGAGTGTTGGTAGGGGAGGGATGGGATAGGGGGGTAAGGGACCATGAAATGAAGACAAAAACAAACTCTACTATTGATTAAGTGCATAGTCCTCTAGCAATAGGTAGCTTATATCACATGTCTTGGTATGCCCCCATATAATTACAGTATGATTATACTATGAAACGCCCCTAGAATGGTCTTACACCAAACGGGGATAAGAGATAGCCTCTAGTAGGTAAGGATAAGGTGGGGGGTGAAAACCAGAAAAAGAGATAGGATTAGGCATGGATACTGCGGCTGTGTGCTTATAGGCCAGAGGCCTATTATATTTATGTCTCCTTATAGATATCTTTACGTATCAAATAATAGACATAACATACCTTCATACTTGTCGTTGGCAACACAGAGACATGATTGAATCAAGGCTTCAAGGACCGACTTCTTTCGTGCGGTATGACATAGAGAAAGATCAGTGTTTCTCTGAAATATGTATGTGTACGAAACACTGCTTTATATTATTTAAAATATGACTTTATCTATGTTGTGTGACTTGTGTGGGCTGAACTCAATAAAAAGTTTATATTGATCTGTCTCTTTGAATTTTTCCCAGTTATTCCATTTAGTATGGAATTTCTTCCCAGTGTCCAGATCTTCTGAAACTAGTTCTTCTAATCGGTGTATCATGTTTACTTCTTCAACCCATTCATAGATATAAGGTGCTGACGTGGATCTCCACTCCTCGCAATATCGCTCTGCCTGCGGTCAGGAAGGAAGCCACCACTGAATTTTTCACCATATGTCTCTGTCCTGTGTATCATGATAATCGCACCTGTTTGGTCTGATTGTCCACCGGAATATCAACTATATTGTTTATGACACTAATTACCTCTGACCAAAAGTTTTTACTAGGGAACAGGTCCCACCATATGTGAACATAAGTGCCTAACCCCACACCACATCTCCAGCAGAGATCGCTACGATGTGAGATACATTGAGGCTAAGTTAGCTGGCACAAGGTACCATCTAGCCAAAATTTTGAAGTTCCTCTCTTGTATTTTACAAGAGATGGAAGTTCTTGGCGTTAAGTGAGAAGGCCAGGAGGACCTCTCAGGTTTAGTGAAAAGAGATCCCCAATCTCTCCCAGCTTGTAAGTAATACGGGCGGAAATTCTTAGTCACAGATAACAGTAGTTTATATATCAGCGAGACAGCTTTGGATGTGGTGGATGAAGAGACACATAGCCTTCACAGGCAATAAATCCTAGTCAAACTAAGTGTATGTTTCGGTCTTTCAAAAAAGTGATTCTAGTGGGAATATTTGTATGGACTGTTACTAGTGGTTTAGGGCTCGCTTTCCTTGTGAAAGGGAGGTCTCAATCAGTTGACCCTATTCTTGGAAAGTAGAGAATGAAATGTGATATTCCTA
>NW_027210008.1:17500-22500 GCF_027789765.1 Dendropsophus ebraccatus
GGGGGGGGGGGGGGGGGGGGGGGGGGGGGGGGGGGGGGGGGGGGGGGGGGGGGGGGGGGGGGGGGGGGGGGGGGTGGGGGGGGGGGGGGGGGGGGGGGGGGGGGGGGGGGGGGGGGGGGGGGGGGGGGGGGGGGGGGGGGGGGGGGGGGGGGGGGTGGGGGGGGGGGGGGGGGGGGGGGGGGGGGGGGGGGGGGGGGGGGGGGGGGGGGGGGGGGGGGGGGGGGGGGGGGGGGGGGGGGGGGGGGGGGGGGGGGGGGGGGGGGGGGGGGGGGGGGGGGGGGGGGGGGGGGGGGGGGGGGGGGGGGGGGGGGGGGGGGGGGGGGGGGGGGGTGGGGGGGGGGGGGGGGGGGGGGGGGGGGGGGGGGGGGGGGGGGGGTGGGGGGGGGGGGGGGGGGGGGGGGGGGGGGGGGGGGGGGGGGGGGGTGGGGGGGGGGGGGGGGGGGGGGGGGGGGGGGGGGGGGGGGGGGGGGGGGGGGGGGGGGGGGGGGGGGGGGGGGGGGGGGGGGGGGGGGGGGGGGGGGGGGGGGGGGGGGGGGGGGGGGGGGGGGGGGGGGGGGGGGGGGGGGGGGGGGGGGGGGGGGGGGGGGGGGGGGGGGGGGGGGGGGGGGGGGGGGGGGGGGGGGGGGGGGGGGGGGGGGGGGGGGGGGGGGGGTGGGGGGGGGGGGGGGGGGGGGGGGGGGGGGGGGGGGGGGGGGGGTGGGGGGGGGGGGGGGGGGGGGGGGGGGGGGGGGGGGGGGGGGGGGGGGGGGGGGGGGGGGGGGGGGGGGGGGGGGGGGGGGGGGGGGGGGGGGGGGGGGGGGGGGGGGGGGGGGGGGGGGGGGGGGGGGGGGGGGGGGGGGGGGGGGGGGGGGGGGGGGGGGGGGGGGGGGGGGGGGGGGGGGGGGGGGGGGGGGGGGGGGGGGGGGGGGGGGGGGGGGGGGGGGGGGGGGGGGGGGGGGGGGGGGGGGGGGGGGGGGGGTGGGGGGGGGGGGGGGGGGGGGGGGGGGGGGGGTGGGGGGGGGGGGGGGGGGGGGGGGGGGGGGGGGGGGGGGGGGGGGGGGGGGGGGGGGGGGGGGGGGGGGGGGGGGGGGGGGGGGGGGGGGGGGGGGGGGGGGGGGGGGGGGGGGGGGGGGGGGGGGGGGGGGGGGGGGGGGGGGGGGGGGGGGGGGGGGGGGGGGGGGGGGGGGGGGGGGGGGGGGGGGGGGGGGGGGGGGGGGGGGGGGGGGGGGGGGGGGGGGGGGGGGGGGGGGGGGGGGGGGGGGGGGGGGGGGGGGGGGGGGGGGGGGGGGGGGGGGGGGGGGGGGGGGGGGGGGGGGGGGGGGGGGGGGGGGGGGGGGGGGGGGGGGGGGGGGGGGGGGGGGGGGGGGGGGGGGGGGGGGGGGGGGGGGGGGGGGGGGGGGGGGGGGGGGGGGGGGGGGGGGGGGGGGGGGGGGGGGGGGGGGGGGGGGGGGGGGGGGGGGGGGGGGGGGGGGGGGGGGGGGGGGGGGGGGGGGGGGGGGGGGGGGGGGGGGGGGGGGGGGGGGGGGGGGGGGGGGGGGGGGGGGGGGGGGGGGGGGGGGGGGGGGGGGGGGGGGGGGGGGGGGGGGGGGGGGGGGGGGGGGGGGGGGGGGGGGGGGGGGGGGGGGGGGGGGGGGGGGGGGGGGGGGGGGGGGGGGGGGGGGGGGGGTGGGGGGGGGGGGGGGGGGGGGGGGGGGGGGGGGGGGGGGGGGGGGGGGGGGGGGGGGGGGGGGGGGGGGGGGGGGGGGGGGGGGGGGGGGGGGGGGGGGGGGGGGGGGGGGGGGGGGGGGGGGGGGGGGGGGGGGGGGGGGGGGGGGGGGGGTGGGGGGGGGGGGGGGGGGGGGGGGGGGGGGGGGGGGGGGGGGGGGGGGGGGGGGGGGGGGGGGGGGGGGGGGGGGGGGGGGGGGGGGGGGGGGGGGGGGGGGGGGGGGGGGGGGGGGGGGGGGGGGGGGGGGGGGGGGGGGGGGGGGGGGGGGGGGGGGGGGGGGGGGGGGGGGGGGGGGGGGGGGGGGGGGGGGGGGGGGGGGGGGGGGGGGGGGGGGGGGGGGGGGGGGGGGGGGGGGGGGGGGGGGGGGGGGGGGGGGGGGGGGGGGGGGGGGGGGGGGGGGGGGGGGGGGGGGGGGGGGGGGGGGGGGGGGGGGGGGGGGGGGGGGGGGGGGGGGGGCGGGGGGGGGGGGGGGGGGGGGGGGGGGGGGGGGGGGGGGGGGGGGGGGGGGGGGGGGGGGGGGGGGGGTGGGGGGGGGGGGGGGGGGGGGGGGGGGGGGGGGGGGGGGGGGGGGGGGGGGGGGGGGGGGGGGGGGGGGGGGGGGGGGGGGGGGGGGGGGGGGGGGGGGGGGGGGGGGGGGGGGGGGGGGGGGGGGGGGGGGGGGGGGGGGGGGGGGGGGGGGGGGGGGGGGGGGGGGGGGGGGGGGGGGGGGGGGGGGGGGGGGGGGGGGGGGGGGGGGGGGGGGGGGGGGGGGGGGGGGGGGGGGGGGGGGGGGGGGGGGGGGGGGGGGGGGGGGGGGGGGGGGGGGGGGGGGGGGGGGGGGGGGGGGGGGGGGGGGGGGGGGGGGGGGGGGGGGGGGGGGGGGGGGGGGGGGGGGGGGGGGGGGGGGGGGGGGGGGGGGGGGGGGGGGGGGGGGGGGGGGGGGGGGGGGGGGGGGGGGGGGGGGGGGGGGGGGGGGGGGGGGGGGGGGGGGGGGGGGGGGGGGGGGGGGGGGGGGGGGGGGGGGGGGGGGGGGGGGGGGGGGGGGGGGGGGGGGGGGGGGGGGGGGGGGGGGGGGGGGGGGGGGGGGGGGGGGGGGGGGGGGGGGGGGGGGGGGGGGGGGGGGGGGGGGGGGGGGGGGGGGGGGGGGGGGGGGGGGGGGGGGGGGGGGGGGGGGGGGGGGGGGGGGGGGGGGGGGGGGGGGGGGGGGGGGGGGGGGGGGGGGGGGGGGGGGGGGGGGGGGGGGGGGGGGGGGGGGGGGGGGGGGGGGGGGGGGGGGGGGGGGGGGGGGGGGGGGGGGGGGGGGGGGGGGGGGGGGGGGGGGGGGGGGGGGGGGGGGGGGGGGGGGGGGGGGGGGGGGGGGGGGGGGGGGGGGGGGGGGGGGGGGGGGGGGGGGGGGGGGGGGGGGGGGGGGGGGGGGGGGGGGGGGGGGGGGGGGGGGGGGGGGGGGGGGGGGGGGGGGGGGGGGGTGGGGGGGGGGGGGGGGGGGGGGGGGGGGGGGGGGGGGGGGGGGGGGGGGGGGGGGGGGGGGGGGGGGGGGGGGGGGGGGGGGGGGGGGGGTGGGGGGGGGGGGGGGGGGGGGGGGGGGGGGGGGGGGGGGGGGGGGGGGGGGGGGGGGGGGGGGGGGGGGGGGGGGGGGGGGGGGGGGGGGGGGGGGGGGGGGGGGGGGGGGGGGGGGGGGGGGGGGGGGGGGGGGGGGGGGGGGGGGGGGGGGGGGGGGGGGGGGGGGGGGGGGGGGGGGGGGGGGGGGGGGGGGGGGGGGGGGGGGGGGGGGGGGGGGGGGGGGGGGGGGGGGGGGGGGGGGGGGGGGGGGGGGGGGGGGGGGGGGGGGGGGGGGGGGGGGGGGGGGGGGGGGGGGGGGGGGGGGGGGGGGGGGGGGGGGGGGGGGGGGGGGGGGGGGGGGGGGGGGGGGGGGGGGGGGGGGGGGGGGGGGGGGGGGGGGGGGGGGGGGGGGGGGGGGGGGGGGGGGGGGGGGGGGGGGGGGGGGGGGGGGGGGGGGGGGGGGGGGGGGGGGGGGGGGGGGGGGGGGGGGGGGGGGGGGGGGGGGGGGGGGGGGGGGGGGGGGGGGGGGGGGGGGGGGGGGGGGGGGGGGGGGGGGGGGGGGGGGGGGGGGGGGGGGGGGGGGGGGGGGGGGGGGGGGGGGGGGGGGGGGGGGGGGGGGGGGGGGGGGGGGGGGGGGGGGGGGGGGGGGGGGGGGGGGGGGGGGGGGGGGGGGGGGGGGGGGGGGGGGGTGGGGGGGGGGGGGGGGGGGGGGGGGGGGGGGGGGGGGGGGGGGGGGGGGGGGGGGGGGGGGGGGGGGGGGGGGGGGGGGGGGGGGGGGGGGGGGGGGGGGGGGGGGGGGGGGGGGGGGGGGGGGGGGGGGGGGGGGGGGGGGGGGGGGGGGGGGGGGGGGGGGGGGGGGGGGGGGGGGGGGGGGGGGGGGGGGGGGGGGGGGGGGGGGGGGGGGGGGGGGGGGGGGGGGGGGGGGGGGGGGGGGGGGGGGGGGGGGGGGGCGGGGGGGGGGGGGGGGGGGGGGGGGGGGGGGGGGGGGGGGGGGGGGGGGGGGGGGGGGGGGGGGGGGGGGGGGGGGGGGGGGGGGGGGGGGGGGGGGGGGGGGGGGGGGTGGGGGGGGGGGGGGGGGGGGGGGGGGGGGGGGGGGGGGGGGGGGGGGGGGGGGGGGGGGGGGGGGGGGGGGGGGGGGGGGGGGGGGGGGGGGGGGGGGGGGGGGGGGGGGGGGGGGGGGGGGGGGGGGGGGGGGGGGGGGGGGGGGGGGGGGGGGGGGGGGGGGGGGGGGGGGGGGGGGGGGGGGGGGGGGGGGGGGGGGGGGGGGGGGGGGGGGGGGGGGGGGGGGGGGGGGGGGGGGGGGGGGGGGGGGGGGGGGGGGGGGGGGGGGGGGGGGGGGGGGGGGGGGGGGGGGGGGGGGGGGGGGGGGGGGGGGGGGGGGGGGGGGGGGGGGGGGGGGGGGGGGGGGGGGGGGGGGGGGGGGGGGGGGGGGGGGGGGGGGGGGGGGGGGGGGGGGGGGGGGGGGGGGGGGGGGGGGGGGGGGGGGGGGGGGGGGGGGGGGGGGGGGGGGGGGGGGGGGGGGGGGGGGGGGGGGGGGGGGGGGGGGGGGGGGGGGGGGGGGGGGGGGGGGGGGGGGGGGGGGGGGGGGGGGGGGGGGGGGGGGGGGGGGGGGGGGGGGGGGGGGGGGGGGGGGGGGGGGGGGGGGGGTGGGGGGGGGGGGGGGGGGGGGGGGGGGGGGGGGGGGGGGGGGGGGGGGGGGGGGGGGGGGGGGGGGGGGGGGGGGGGGGGGGGGGGGGGGGGGGGGGGGGGGGGGGGGGGGGGGGGGGGGGGGGGGGGGGGGGGGGGGGGGGGGGGGGGG
>NW_027210008.1:37500-45000 GCF_027789765.1 Dendropsophus ebraccatus
AAGCTGCCATCGCCTACGCTGCCGTCGCCTTAGCTGCCACGCTACAGCGTTCAGGGCTAGGACCTGGCTGCAGCTCGACAGCCCATGTTTATGCTGGAGTGTATTGCCTCGCCTCAGCTCGACTCTTTAACATTTATTTTATTATTATTTTTATTTGACAAGGACAAAATGCAAAGACATCAGGCAAAGTACAAGGTCAACACACAACATTAATGCCGCCTAACTTGTTTGGCTTCAACAAGGAACAAGCGGTGTATGCATTTTATCCGTTCCAGAATGCATCCCCTTGTATTTTACAATTTCCGCAGCAGATGGCGCTGTGTTACGGGCCCAGCGGCGACTCCCGGCCGATCCGGGGCAGTGAGCCGCGATTGGCCGGTTCGAACCACCCGCCGGCGGCGGGGATTGGCCGGCTGCGCGGGGCGCGGCAGCCAATGGGAGCCCCGCCGGCGGCCGCCGTTGACTGTTAGCTTCGGCCGGGGAAAACTTCTCCTCCCGACGCCGGCCCTCCTGGAGCTCCGGCCCGGGCACAGCTCCCCGGCAGGTCCCGGGGCGAGAACCGGGCCGGGGGGGACCGGGCGGCGGCGCGGGGGGCCGGGCCGCCTCGGGGCTCCGGGAGATCGGGAACGGGAAACCGGTGGATGGCGGGGTCCCACGCCGGCGTCCTGGAACTCCGGCCCGGGCACAGCTCCCCGGCAGCTCCCGGGGGGGGAGAACCGGGCCGGCGCGCGGGGCCGGGCCGACTCGGGGCTCCGGGAGATCGGGAACGGGAACCGGTGGATGGCGGGGTCCCACGCCGGCGTCCTGAACTCCGGCCCGGGCACGGCTCCCCGGCAGGTCCCGGGGCGAGAACCGGGCCGGGGGACCGGGCGCCGGCGCGGGGCCGGGCCGCCTCGGGGCTCCGGAAGGGCCGTTGCGGGGACCGGTGTAGTGAGAGGCCACCGCGGCCGGGCTCCTGGAACTCCGGCACGGACCTAAAGCCGCGAGGAGCTCCCGGTCAGAGAACCGGAATGAGGTCGGATTTGACCGCTTTACCCGGGCCGGAGTTTCCAGGAGCCCGGCCACATTCCGGCGACGTCCCGCTTAAAACGGGGGGCGGTGACCACTCGACGCCAGACCTCGTTTTCCGACCACCGCCAGCCCTACTCTAAGGGACGGGTGCCGTCCCCCCCCGGCGGGTCCCCGGAGGCCAATCGGATGCGGGCTTAAGGTGCATTAAAAAAGTCGGGATACGAGGGTCAGTGTCCGCTCCCGGTTCTCCTACGCGGTCCCTGGAGGCCCTTGGATGCGGGCCAGGGGTGCATCCAAAGGTCGGATACAAGTCCGGGTCTTTGTCCGGTTCTCCCTAGCGGTCCCTGGAGGCCCTTGGATGCGGGCCAGGGGTGCACCAAAGTCGGATACAAGTCCGGGTCCGTCCCGGTTCTCCCCAGCGGTCCCCGGACGCCCTCGGATGCGGGCCAGGGTGACAAAAAGTCGGATTACGAGTCACAGTGTCCCGTCCCCGGTTCTCCCCAGCGGTCCCTGGAGCGCCCTCGGATGCGGGCGAGGGTGCACCAAAGTCGGATACGAGTCCGGGTCCGGTCCGGTTCTCCCTAGCGGTCCCTGGAGGCCCTTGGATGCGGGCCAGGGTGCACCAAAGTCGGATACGAGTCCGGGTCTTGTCCGGTTCTCCCTAGCGGTCCCTGGAGGCCCTTGGATGCGGGCCAGGGTGCACCAAAGTCGGATACAAGTCCGGGTCCGTCCCGGTTCTCCCCAGCGGTCCCCGGACGCCCTCGGATGCGGGCCAGGGTGCACCAAAGTCGGATACGAGTCAGTGTCCGTCCCGGTTCTCCCCAGCGGTCCCTGGACGCCCTTGGATGCGGGCGAGGGTGCACCAAAGTCGGATACAAGTCAGTGTCCGTCCCGGTTCTCCCCAGCGGTCCCTGGACGCCCTTGGATCCGGGCGAGGGTGCACCAAAGTCGGGTACGAGTCCGGGTCCGTCCCGGACCGGGGGAGCGGGCGCCGGCGCTGTGGGGAGCCGATCCCGGGCTCCAGCAGAGTCTATTCGGGGACCGGCTTGTCGGGGGCACTCGCGTCCGGGGTCATGGAACTCCGACCCGGACTAAAGCCTCGAGGAGCTCCCGGTCAGAGAACCGGGATGAGGTCGGATTTGAACGCTTTACCCGGGCCGGAGTTCCAGGAGCCCGGCCACATTCCGGCGACGTCCCGCTAAAACGGGGGCGGTGACACTCGACGCCAGACCTCGTTTCCGCCACCGCCAGCCCTACTCTAAGGGACGGGCGTCCCCCCCGGCGGTCCTCGGAGGCCATCGGATGCGGGCTAAGGTGCATTAAAAGTCGGATACGAGTCCGGGTCCGTCCCGGTTCTCCCCAGCGGTCCCTGGACGCCCTTGGATGCGGGCGAGGGTGCACCAAAGTCGGGTACGAGTCAGTGTCCGTCCCGGTTCTCCCCAGCGGTCCCCGGACGCCCTTGGATGCGGGCGAGGGTGCACCAAAGTCGGGTACGAGTCAGTGTCCGTCCCGGTTCTCCCCAGCGGTCCCCGGACGCCCTTGGATGCGGGCGAGGGTGCACTAAAGTCGGGTACGAGTCAGTGTCCGTCCCGGTTCTCCCCAGCGGTCCCTGGACGCCCTCGGATGCGGGCGAGGGTGCACCAAAGTCGGATACGAGTCCGGGTCCGGTCCGGTTCTCCCTAGCGGTCCCTGGAGGCCCTTGGATGCGGGCCAGGGTGCACCAAAGTCGGATACAAGTCCGGGTCTTGTCCGGTTCTCCCTAGCGGTCCCTGGAGGCCCTTGGATGCGGGCCAGGGTGCACCAAAGTCGGATACAAGTCCGGGTCTTGTCCGGTTCTCCCTAGCGGTCCCTGGAGGCCCTTGGATGCGGGCCAGGGTGCACCAAAGTCGGATACAAGTCCGGGTCCGTCCCGGTTCTCCCCAGCGGTCCCCGGACGCCCTTGGATGCGGGCCAGGGTGCACCAAAGTCGGATACGAGTCAGTGTCCGTCCCGGTTCTCCCCAGCGGTCCCTGGACGCCCTTGGATCCGGGCGAGGGTGCGCCAAAGTCGGATACGAGTCAGTGTCCGTCCCGGTTCTCCCCAGCGGTCCCCGGACGCCCTCGGATGCGGGCCAGGGTGCACCAAAGTCGGATACGAGTCAGTGTCCCGTCCCGGTTCTCCCCCAGCGGTCCCTGGACGCGCCTTGGATGCGGGCCAGGGTGCACCAAAGTCGGATACGAGTCAGTGTCCGTCCCGGTTCTCCCCAGCGGTCCACTGGACGCCCTTGGATCCGGGCTAGGTGCACCAAAGTCGGGTACGAGTCCGGGTCCGTCCCGGACCGGGGGAGCGGGCGCCGGCGCTGTGGGGAGCCGATCCCGGGCTCCAGCAGAGTCTATTCGGGGACCGGCTTGTCGGGGGCACTCGCGTCCGGGGTCATGGAACTCCGACCCGGACTAAAGCCTCGAGGAGCTCCCGGTCAGAGAACCGGGATGAGGTCGGATTTGAACGCTTTACCCGGGCCGGAGTTCCAGGAGCCCGGCCACATTCCGGCGACGTCCCGCTAAAACGGGGGGCGGTGACACTCGACGCCAGACCTCGTTTCCGCCACCGCCAGCCCTACTCTAAGGGACGGGCGTCCCCCCCGGCGGTCCTCGGAGGCCATCGGATGCGGGCTAAGGTGCATTAAAAGTCCGGGATACGAGTCCGGGTCCGTCCCGGTTCTCCCCAGCGGTCCCTGGACGCCCTTGGATGCGGGCGAGGGTGCACCAAAGGTCGGGTACGAGTCAGTGTCCGTCCCGGTTCTCCCCAGCGGTCCCAGGACCGCCCTTGGATGCGGGCGAGGGTGAACTAAAGTACGGGTACGAGTCAGTGGCCGTCCCGGTTCTCCCCCAGCGGTCCCTGGACGCCCTCGGATGCGGGCGAGGGGTGCACCAAGTCGGATACGAGTCAGTGTCCGTCCCGTTCTCCCCAGCGGTCCCTGGACGCCTCGGATCCGGGCGAGGTGCACCAACGTCGGATACGAGTCCGGGTCCGTCCCGGTTCTCCCCAGCGGTCCCTGGACGCCCTTGGATGCGGGCGAGGGTGCACCAACGTCGGATACAAGTCAGTGTCCGTCCCGGACCGGAGGAGCGGGCGCCGGCGCTGTGGGGAGCCGATCCCGGGCTCCAGCAGAGTCTATTCGGGGACCGCTTGTCGGGGGGCACTCGCGTCCGGGGTCATGGAACTCCGACCCGGACTAAAGCCTCGAGGAGCTCCGGTCAGAGAACCGGAATGAGGTCGGATTTGAACGCTTCAGCCGGACCGAGTTCCACGATCCCGGCCAATTTCTGCCACGTGCCGCTAAAACGGGGGCGGTGACACTCGGCGACAGACCTCGTTTCCGCCACCGCCAGCCCTACTCTTAGGGGCGGGCGTCCACCCTAGCGGTCCCCGGAGGGCCATCGGATGCGGGCTAAGGTGCATTAAAAGTCGGATACGAGTCAGTGTCCGTCCCGGTTCTCCCCAGCGGTCCCTGGACGCCCTCGGATGCGGGCGAGGAGGTGCACCAAAGTCGGATACGAGTCCGGGTCCGTCCCGGTTCTCCCAGCGGGTCCCTGGACGCCCTCGGATGCGGCGAGGGCGCACCAAAGTCGGATACGAGTCCGGGTCCGTCCCGGTTCTCCCCAGCGGTCCCTGGAAGCCCTTGGATGCGGGCTAGGGGTGCTCCTAAGCCCGGGGAGAGAGAGCGCCGCTCCGGTAGTTTCAGCGGGGGCGCGGCGCTATGCGGTAGCCGGCGGAGGCTCACCACGGCCGGGCACGCCGAGCGCGCCCGCTCCGGTCCCCGCCGGCGGGACTGTGAGTGCACGGGCAGCCGTCTGGAGCCTCCACGAGCCCGGACACGAAAAAGCGCCGCTCCGGTAACATCCAGCGGGGAGCGGCGGCATGCGGTAGCCGGCGGAGGCTCACCACGGCCGGGCATGCCGAGCGCGCCCGCTCCGGTCCCCGCCGGCGGGACTTGGAGGCTCTTGGCATCCGGCGGGAGTCACCAGAAGCCCGGGGAGAGAAGAGCGCCGCTCCGGTACCCGCCGCCGGGAGCGGCGCTGGCGGTAGCCGGCGGAGGTCTCACCCTAGGCGGGCAAGCCGAGCGCGCCTCTCCGGTCCCCCGGCCGGCGGGACTTGGAGGCTCCTCGGCATCCGGCGGGAGTCACCAGAGGCCCGGGGAGAGAAGAGCGCCCGCTCCGGTACCCGCCGCCGGGGAGCGGCGCTTGGCGGTAGCCGGCGGAGGGCTCACCCTAGGCGGGCAAGCCGAGCGCGCCTCTCCGGTACCCGCCGGCGGGACTTGGAGGCTCTTGGCATCCGGCGGGAGCCACCAGAAGCCCGGGGAGAGAAGAGCGCCGCTCCGGTACCCGCCGCCGCTCTTGGAGGCTCTTGGCATCCGGCGGGAGTCACCAGAGGCCCGGGGGGAGAAGAGCGCCGCTCCGGTCCCCGCCGGCGGGACTTGGAGGCTCTTGGCATCCGGCGGGGAGTCACCAGAGGCCCGGGGGAGAGAAGAGCGCCGCTCCGGTACCCGCCGCCGGGGAGCGGCGCTTGGCGGTAGCCGGCGGAGGCTCACCCTAGGCGGGCAAACCGAGCGCGCCCGCTCCCGGTCCCCGCCGGCGGGAACTTGGAGGCTCTTGGCATCCGGCGGGAGCCACCAGAAGCCCGGGGAGAGAAGAGCGCCGCTCCGGTCCCCGCCGGCGGGACTTGGAGGCTCTTGGCATCCGGCGGGAGTCACCAGAGGCCCGGGGGGAGAAAGAGCGCGCCGCTCCCGGTCCCGCCGGCGGGACTGGAGGCTCTTGGCATCCGGCGGGAGTCACTCAGAGCCCGGGGAGAGAAGAGCGCCGCTCCGGTACCCGCAGCCGGGGAGCGGCGCTAGGCTGTAGACGGCGGAGGCTCAACCCTGGGCCGGGGCGAGCCGAGCGCGGCCCGCTCCGGTCCCCGCCGGCGGGACTGTGAGTGCACGGGCTAGCCCGTCTGGAGGCCTCCACGAGCCCGGACACGAAAAAAGCGCCGCTCCGGTAACATCCAGCGGGGAGCGGCCGCATGCGGTAGCCGGCGGAGGCTCACCACGGCCGGGCATGCCGAGCGCGCCCGCTCCGGTCCCCGCCGGCGGGACTGTGAGTGCACGGGCAGCCGTCTGGAGCCTCCACGAGCCCGGACACGAAAAAGCGCCGCTCCGGTAACATCCAGCGGGGAGCGGCGGCATGCGGTAGCCGGCGGAGGCTCACCACGGCCGGGCATGCCGAGCGCGCCTCTCCGGTCCCCGCCGGCGGGACTTGGAGGCTCTCGGCATCCGGCGGGAGTCACCAGAGGCCCGGGGAGAGAAGAGCGCCGCTCCGGTCCCCGCCGGCGGGACTTGGAGGCTCTTGGCATCCGCGGGAGTCACCAGAGGTCCCGGGGAGAGAAGAGCGCCGACTCCGGTACCCGCCGCCGGGGAGCGGCGCTTGGCGGTAGCCGGCGGAGGCTCACCCTAGGCGTGCAAGCCGAGCGCGCCCTCTCCGGTCTCCGCCGGCGGGACTTGGAGGCTCTCGCATCCGGCGGGATGTCACAGAGGCCCGGGGAGAGAAGAGGCGCTCGCTCCGGTACCCCGCCGCCGGGGAGCGGCGCTTGGCGGTAGCCGGCGGAGGCTCACTCCTAGGCGGCGAAGCCGAGCGCGGCCTCTCCGGTCCCCGCCGGCGGGACTTGGAGGCTCTCGCATCCGGGCGGGAGTCACCAGAGGCCCGGGGACGAGAATGAGCGCCCGCTCCGGTACCCCGCAGGGCGCGGGGAGCGGCGCTAGGCCGGTAGCCGGCGGAGGCTCACCCTGGCCGGGCGAGCCGAGCGCGCCGCTCCGGTCCCCGCCGGCGGGACTTGGAGGCTCTCGGCATCCGGCAAGAGTCCCAGAACGCCCGGGGAGAGAAGAAGCCGCCCGCTCCGGTACACGGCGACGGGGAGCGGCGCAAAGCGGTAGCCGGCGAAGGCTTCACCGCAGGGCCCGCAAGGGCCAAGAGCGGCCGCTCCGGTTCCCCAGACGGAGCCGGGCCAGCGGGCGGAGGTTCACCGTCGCGCCCGGGCAAGGGTTCATCCTGCCCGGCACCAGAGACCAAGCCGTCCGCTCTCCCCGCCGGAGCTCCCGGACTTGTCATTTTTCTTGGGCTGAGGTCCGCGGAGGAGGAGGAGGAGGAGGAGGAGGCGGCGGGAGCCGGGCGTCGGTGCCCCGCCGCGGCCGGGCGAGGGTGCGCCCAGCCCGGCACCCGAGACACGGCGGCCTCGGGAAGCCGGCGGGCGACATCGGGAGCCCCCGCGGGGATCCTCGGGGCTCAGTGAAGCTGTTCAGACGGGTGTCCCCTCTCCAGAGCCCCGGAGGTGCGGGACCGGCCCTTCCCCCCACCCCAGGCCGAGGTCCTCGGAGCGCCGCCGGCGGGAAAAGTGGGGAAAGGGACCCGCAGACCTCCGGAATGAGGTCGGATTTTGAACGCCAGATCCGACCCGGAGTTCCAGGAAGTCGCAGGG